>NW_016690333.1:2108665-2290332 GCF_001604755.1 Lepidothrix coronata | reverse complement strand
CTCTCAGCAGAAGATTAAAACCTGAAAGCAGTAGTATAACAAAGTACCACTTTACTTGAGAGTCCTCAAAGAGTCTTTCAGATCTTTCCTTCAAAGGCTTATTTTAAATTGTGCCCTTTTGTGCTTTTCTCCAGGTTTGGTGTGCTTGTTTAATAGTGTGAAGCATGTTTGTCACAGGTATTTATCACATTAGCACGTTCTTAGCCCTCACACAGTCACCTGTGCAGCTGTTTTTAAAGGAAGTGCTAGTCACTGATGTGCTTCTGCAGTTTGGGAGAGAAATACTGCAGGTTCAAGTTGGTGTTTGGCTGGCAGGGTGCCTTTTCTCTGAAATTAAGTGACTGATACTCAGTGCTTCCAAGACTTTCCAACTCTTTTTTTTTTTTTTTTACTCTGAAACTGAAATGGGATCCTAAAGGGAACATTGGTTCCATAATAGTATTTAAATACTATTGTTATTCATAAGAGTATTTAAACTATCAGTAGTGTTTCATGACTCAAGGAAAGTATTTCCAATACCTGACTCTGTCTAGATTTGTGCATAACTGTGTGTCAAGCTGTCTGTTGTCTTAGGACACTCTTTGCAGCCTGCAGGTACTTTCCCTTTTTACTCTCAGTGCTACATCACCATGTTGGAGTGTTGTTGCCTTATTCACCTGTTCCAATGTGTCTCTCAGTTCATCCCAGTTTCCATACTTTATAATAGTAGCAGACAATAATACTCAGTGTCATGAGCAGATTATACAGGATCTCCACTTCTCTCCTGTGGGTAATGTTCCTCTGTCTAAAAGCTTCTGGATTTTTGCACTTGGTTAGTTTGATGTCGCAGTTTGAAATGAAAAGCATGACAACCTGCTGGGTTGGGAGGAAAGTAGTTGTGCCTTTATTTAAAATGGCTCCCCCTATTTATAGGAGGGAGAAAGAACTGGGGGTGGCGACTTTACAAATAAGGAAAGGGAAGGAGGGTACAAGCCTTAAAAGGGTGAGCCTGGGAGAAGTTTTATCCAAATATGGGGAAAGGGGGAAGGACATAACCAAATACGGGGATTCTGCATTGAGACAGAATCCACCCAGTGGGAAAACAGTAGTTAAACATGAGGGAAAGTACATTAGAAAATTAAATAAAACATGGTGGTACAACATGTTTGAACAGGCATTAACACAGGAAAGTCTTTGTTCAGGTGATGATACATCTAATTGGTTCACGGCATACTCTCTTCTTCAGAATTCTCAGTTATCTTGAAATCTTTGTTTCCATTCTTTGAACTTTTCCTCTTCATCGTAGATACTTCCAACAGTTCGAGACAAGTCCTCCTAGAGATACTTTCTAAAATGACACTTGGATTCTGTTTTTTCTTTGGGAAGTCTCAAACGCATCCTTTACGTGTGAGCCCAACTGCAATCAGTGTTTGCACCCAGTGAATACTCCGTGTGGGGGGACAATGCATCTTCATGCTTCACTTAAATTTTTCTGTGTTTATAGAGAGAGGAAAGTAACAGGGAAATGTGGATGATTCACTTAACGGTACGATGGTGACATGACTTGCTTCTTGTTGAAGTTCTCTGAGGGGCTCTGCCAGTGCTTGTGGAAGTTTCTGAGTATGTTTTCAGTGCTGTTCACAGGCCCTGATACTCGTTTGCAAACCAATGTTCGTGCATGCTGGGTTTCATTACTTGCTCACAACTGTAGCTTTTGTACTATGTCATTTTCTTGTTTGAGTTCAAAAAGTCTGCCTCGTTCTTGTGGTGATGCAAGACACAGAAGGCAAGATGGGACATGCAGAAAAAGAATAGTGTCTTGCAGGGTTGGATCTTGAATTAGGAGGCAGCATGGGAGAGTGGGCCATCCTTTCCCTGGTTCTGGGCAAGGATGGCCCCTGGTTCTTTTGCTTTTTTTAAATACGGAAGAATCTCTTCCCTTTCAGACTTGTTTGAAACATAGGGAGAAACAGCAAGAACCTATTGGCCTTAAAATGGGATGACAGGAAGTGTGAAAACCTTTGCCTTGCTTGCACCTTACCATTTTTTTTGTCTTTGAAGTCCTTTGTGCTACCTGATCAAGTGGAAACATACCTCAAGTATTCACTGTTCAAATATGTCTGTCTTATGTTCCATTTCCATTCCTGGGGGAGGTTTCACAGATTATCACGTTTTTCTTTCTGGCATTGTATCTTGTAGGAATAGAGTACTTTTCAGTTGTAAAGCTTTGCATTTTCTTTTGGATATGAAAATACAACCCTCTAATTGTCTCGTGGCAGATAGATGCTTGATGATTTTAATTAGAATAATTAAATTCAGAGAGAGCAGCTGAATTAGCCAGATTTAGAATGTTATTTCAGCAGATCCATTTATGCATGGACATTTCATTATGTTGGTCTTTTTAGCCATGTACACCAGGGTTACTCTTGCTGTTTGCTGAATAGTGAAGTGATACAGTAAATTAATCTCTTGGACATTTTAAATTGCAATTTATTTCAAATCAATAAGGAATTTGCCAACCCCCCCCCACAAACACACAGATGAACATTGATTTTGTTTTTTCCCATTAGGTATATGAAATACATGTATTTTTACTCCTAATGAAAAATCAATTTCATCATTTCAATGAAAGGTAACTTTGATCATTCCTACTGTTTGAGGATGTTACTTTCCTGTTTTCAATTTAGACATCATCTGGGTTTATGTTCCTTCCCTGACTAAGAGTAATTTGAACAAGCCAATAATTATTTTGTTAGTGCTGTATAGAATTTTCTTTGACTGTATTGGTATATTAGTGGGAAAACTTGTCTGATACTAATCTTATGGGGAAATTATAGTAAAGTCATAGAGGAAATTATCTCTCATGCTGATAAATGTCTATTATAGTACATAAAAAGCTGTGATAGGAACCTTGATGAGACCAATAATATGTGTAAGATCCCATTCTTATGGTGAAATTCACCATTTCTCTTCCCAGCCTAATTGCAGAAATAGCTAATGTGGAAAGTAGTCTCAAAATCCACCTTGTGTTGTATTTCATGTGAGATCTGAATACTTCTTAGACTATAATTCCATTAGGGGTTGGATAGCCAGCTTAATTTAGGCTGTATCTTAAAGGAACATTCTCTCCTAGTTTTGCTACCCTAGTGATGCTGTTTCTACAAGACTTTGTATAAAATTGCTAATCTGTTTTCCTCTGTGTTTGCTATTGGTCATTATCAGAGATAGTCTGGCCTTACCTATCATGTGGCTTTTTAAAGATGTCATTGCATTAGAGTTAAGTACCTGAATTATTTAGGAGCACAGGTTTTGGATAACACCAGTAAAATGTTTTAGAAGCTATATCAGAAGTACAGAATGAATGATTGTTTTATATCTGTAGCAACTCTACAAATAATGGGGAAAAAACCTCATTCAATGATATAAAGAAATAATTAATAGTCAGTCAGCTTCTAATCTGGGAACTGTGTCAGTAAGTAAGGGAAAAAAAGCATAGTGGAAGAAAAGGCTTAGAAACAAGTTATGCCACCAAATGCAGAGAGTTAAAATAGAAGGATGAACTGTCTTGAAAACCAAATGTTTGAAGGGAACTTATCTGGCTTTGCAGTAAGAGAAAGGCAGTTGGATCTAAATTTATACTAAATCTGTTACTGTAATGTCATATTATGTCAAGAGTTAAAAATAAAGCTTAGCCTGCTATGAATAATTCTCTATTCTAAATTTTATTCTGAAATGTTTCAACAAAAAGTAGGAAAAAATGAGCATGGCACAGCTGATGTATCTTCCCAAAATTCTGTACCTGCCTTTACTTTGTGCTATACGTGCCTTTCTTTTGTGAGACCTTATTTTCAGGTGAGTTAAAAGGGTGCTTAGAATTCACACAGACTAACATCATAACTTCTCTTGCTTCAGTGTTTTCAAATCCACAGGAAAACAGTATTTTGGACTATATTAATCACATCCTGAGGGTAAAGTGGTGAGATGCTTTGCTTGTCTGTAACTAAGGCTTTCATTAGATGTCCTGTTTGTAATGTGCAATGTTTTAAATCTCCTCTTTTAAATGCTGAAAAGAGGTTAAGGCTGCATTTCAGGTGTAGAAAACTGCTATAACTTTCCTATTTTGCCTCTTCTTAGACTTAAGCAGGAAGGTCTAAAGCTTTTGAGTATATTCCTTTTTACAAGCAATCCAACATTTTTAAAAGGGAAACAAAACATCCATAGGGGGCTTTGGATTTCAAATTGTCTCCACAGACTCAACAGTCAAAGCTGACTGAATATTATATATTCTGAGGACATTCTTAAGTTTTCACTCCAGATTGTAGATGTCCCTCCAGCAGGATTTTATTTTCTCCAAAACTCTCTGATTATATAAAAATATTTGTGATTTCGGAAAATATTTACTGTATAAGAGAAACAACATCTAGATGTTTTACAAGTGAATTTAATGCTGTCTGATATGCTTGACTGACAGCCCTAAAGACAGAATGCTCCATTTCCTGTCCCAGAACAGATACATCAGAGAGTAACAACCATAGCTGTTAAAAATTCACAGTGAAAATTCAGTCTCTTGCTGCATTCATACCAGTGCCATGTATTCCATCTGTTCTGCTAATGCAGGCAGTAAAGCTCACATCTCTCCTGTGATACAGAGACTTCTTTTTATTAAGGCAGAGATCTGTCTGCATAAAAAGGCACGATTACATAAACAATTCATACAGCCTGTGTCTAAAATTTCTGCGAAGCACTTGCTGCAGCTGGTTACTATAGAAACAGGCAAAGGAGGCTGGTTTAAATTTGTTAGTTCACTATGAGGGGACTTTCTATTTTGGTTTTCTTTTTGCTTCTGCTGGGAAACATGCTGGTGTAAAGTTTCTTTACAGATCTTGGGTATACCAATGCCCTGGGAAGAACAGCATGTTCCTCTTGTGTAAGTCACTTGTGCTCTGCTGCAAGGCTGCCTGAGTCCTCTGTGCTACCTCACTCACTTTTGTTTGTAACACTGTAATGTCCTTAGCACTGGTACTGTATGTGTGCTCCTTCCCTCCTGGAACATACTGATTGAAATTATTAAAAAAAAAAAATCAATGTGAAAACATCAGGAAAAGTGAGTGGACAGAAAAAGTACAGTCACCTGCTAAGCTCAGCAGTTTCATATATCAAGACACAAGTAGGTCTTTCAAATTAGGGCCCTGAAGAGCAAGGCACAGCAGTTTCATTGACTGAAATAGTCCTGTCAGTGAAGAAGACAGTGAGCAAAGTGAAGGGAAAGTGCCAAGGGAGAAAAAGAGTGAAACTGAGAGCAGGACAGCTACACCCACTGCATGGTTACACTGAGCCTTCCTCAGAAGGGACTTCGCAAATCTGCTTTCCACCAAAACAGTTATATTTTTGGGCAGGTAAATTGGACAGTCTTTGCAGCCTGAACAATTCCTATAAAATCCAGGAGTGCAGATGTTCTTGAGTGCAGGTTAGCTTTGCACGAACTGAAATGAACCACATACCTATGCCCCAGTGACTTAATGTGTCTCTTTGGGAAAGGATTTATTATCAACAGCAGAACTGAACCAGCCATAGCTTCGTTATTCTGCTCCTGACCCACTGGAAGTGAGCATCTTAGAGAAACCCTGATAGACACCACCAGAAATGGTAATTCATTTAGATGCATCAGCTGCATACAATGCAATGCAAAGTAGTTCACTGTTATGTGATTTACTGCACATCAAGTCATATCTGATCTTTTTGATATGCCCAAATTCTGTAGAAAGTTTAGATTTCTTGCCACCTCCAACAGTTCCCTCCTGTACATAAAACAGGGAGTAGATGCTGCAGAAGCTTTGAGGTCTGTATGGTCTTAAGCTTAATCTTCTCCTTCATTTAATCATAGTATTCAATCATAGTACATTAGATTGATTTAAAATTATAGAAAAAGATATCATAATGGCAGTACAGAATGTTAACCCAAAGGAGATTATTCTGCAGTATTTGTGCTCTAGCAGATGTTTCTCTTTTGTATGAAGAATACGGAATTACATGGCTTTCATGCTGAAATGTGCATGGAAAGCTTTTGCATTCTATTAAAAGAAGAAGAAAAAAAGTGGCCAGTAGGATTCAAAAAAATCCAACTCAACCCTGGCATTCAGAGGACTGGCAGGTAGAAGGTGCCTCCTGATGACCTTACTTGTTCACAAAAAGAACAGGAGTAATTTTCTTCTTCAATAGAAAATCTGATGTGTGCCTAAAATTCATCTTGTGATTATGATGAATTAGCAATACTGACATGAACATTTCCTTTATTCAGGAGACAGGGAGAATAAATGTATGAGGGAGCTGATGTGTGTGCAGCTCAGAAACAGAACTGGACATGGTAGCCAAGGCAAGCACAGAAAGCTTGTCAGAGTCTCTTCATCATCAGTGGCATCACTCCATGGCACATTCTGGTGTGCTTTTGAGGAACAGACCCAATGATTTTTCCCTGCATAGGACACAATTTACCTAAGGGAATCACAATTCTGTGTCTTTGGAAATCAAGAGATGGACTTTCAGGTATCAGTGGCTTTTTAAAACAGTGCACTACAGTTCTGACAAACCCCAACAAAGGTTTTCACACGCCCAACATATGCAGATAGTACTTCTAGATGAATGTCATGATTAATCAGATGGGTCCCATCAAAGACAGAATTCAGTCTCTCTCACCAGAGACTGAATTGGCTTTTACTGAAGGAAGCAATCAAAAGGTATACAACGCTTAGAAAAAATCATAAAAAATGCAGATCTATAATTATGGAAAAATAAACAGCATTTAACCAAGTGGGAAAGTTTCAATGAGATAGTGCATGGATTTGGCAAATATTTTGTTAGCACAAATAAATTCTGTTTTTTCAGAGCTTCAGTGAAGAACAGCATTGTTACAGCAGAAGGGACTCTCCAAAGATTCTTGACTAAGTGGTGTGTGCATTTTCTTACATCAATACGGAAGGAAATGTTTTAGGTCAGTAAAAATGGAAGTAATGTAATGTTGGCTGCTTTACCAAAGTAACTGATGAAATCCCAGCTTTATGGTTTTGCTCTTTATCTACATCTTTTATTAAATTGCTTCATAAATAGTCTTGCCTCTGAAACGAGCAAAGGCTCATACTTGTGAAGTAGGGAATGGATGGAATGAATATCCAGCTCTGATTGCTATCAGGCAGACAGCAGTTTAGTAGGATGCTTAAGCTTTAAAGAGCAAACTTAAATCTTACTGGAGACAATTACATCCTTTGGTAACTGAAGAAAATGGTTCCAATACCTTTAACAGAGGCTCATGGTTATGTTCAGCAGTAAGATAAATAATATTAGGAAAAGGTAATAACAGAGTAGAGTAGAGTAGCCTGGACACAAAAATACATAAGACAAATAGCAATTTCCTGCTGAATTGGAATGTGTTATATTAAAAAAAAAAAAAAATTTTCCTCTAGCTCAAACCTAAAAACAGTTGGTCAGACTGTGTGTTTCTGGAAGAAGTAACATTTAAAATGTACACTTCAGTATATAGTAGCCATAATAATGCCTTGATTTTTGTATTCTCACCCTAATTTTCACAATCTTTTTTATAACAGGGAGAATTCCCAACAAAACACCAGATCCAGGGCAAACTTAGTCAGCTTCATTTAGAGTTACATTTTATTTCGCTTTTCCAACTGAAAGAGGGTCCTTTCTCCCAAAAGCTCTAAACCATTTATTTGTGGGAGCACAAGAAGCTACATTCCTCCTACTCCCATTTCACATCCATTATCCTACAATATGGTTTCCTCTTCTTTCCATAACAAACATGGTTCAAAGTTTCCTTATTCAAGAAAATGTGGAATGGTTCCCTAGAGAATTCTGGACACTTTGTGACAGATTGACATAGAGGCACCCTGGATAATCAGCAGCAGAGCTGAAGTGTTGTAAAGCTTCAGCAGACCGTGACTGCAGCTATTTAACATCCCAAATTTCTTTCACACCCATCAACTTCTACAGTGCAGTTATGCTTCCCTTCTTTTTCGTGGTCTCGATGTAACTGGAAAAATGGGATGAGATTTAACATATTGCATTAATTCAACCAGATTAGTGTGACCAGTTTGCCAGGACTCAGGTGGGTTCATAAGGAACAGAAAAGGATGTGTGTGCAAAATCATTTCACCCCAGACATTCCTGGCACTGATTTGCTGCCTTAACCAGCACTCTGACTAAGTCCTCAGCTGGACTTTGCAGCTGAAGTCCTCAGCTGGAAATAGCAGCTACCAAAATGTTTGTAACTGTGAGAGTTGCTGATGCTGGTCCAGGAACTGGAGGTGCAGTGGAGCCCAGGAATCAGCCCTTTGTCACAGAGGAGAGAGGAATGAATCCTTTTCTTTCTTTCATACACAAAGCCTTGAGGAAGCACAGATTGATCTCTCAGCATAAATCAGGATGATAGTGATGCATATGTATTCTTCTGGCAAGGAAAGGGAAAATATCTTCTAAGAGTCCAAGGCAGTAGGAGGTGAGAAGGAATTTGTGCCATTAGCACTGTAATACACTGTCTTTGGTGTGTTACAGTGGTAATGATACAAACTCCTCCTGTACCATCACTGGCA
This sequence comes from Lepidothrix coronata, assembly GCF_001604755.1. Lineage (NCBI taxonomy): Eukaryota > Metazoa > Chordata > Aves > Passeriformes > Pipridae > Lepidothrix > Lepidothrix coronata. The sequence goes on along the minus strand of NW_016690333.1, from coordinate 2,281,753 downwards.
CATTCCAGCCAATACAGAGGGGTGTGCAGGTGATCTCAGTTACTGAATCAAACCCACAACAGCTCCAGAGGTGGGAATGTTTGCTTCTGTCACTCTACTGCAGGAACAAAATGTGCAAGGGACACTGGGCAGTGCCAGTCCTACAATAAATCTCTTGGTCATGCATTATGCCTGGCTGGATATCAGAGCTTTAACCCAACTGTTCTTTGCAAATCATGTTTACATTATATCCTTCTGTAGAAAAGGTCATTTGTCTCAGATTTTTTAGTGCTAGCTTGTCTTTGCTTTGTATGTGTGCAGCTCAGATTGTGATGAGGCCCTCCCCCCATATGGTGCTCTAAGCTTTCCTAAATTGATTACAATTAAAATAGACGGTTCCTTGACTGATCCTCTTTTCTTAAGCACAGCTAATACAGATTAACTGACCACAGAAAGAGGCTTTAAGTATCCAGTGCAAGAGAAACCTCATATTAAACATTAGCAGTGGCATCACCATGTATCACCATCACTGTTTAATGTGTTCTGGTGTTTGACAATAAATAAAAATTAGCAACTAAAAATACACTACTGTGAAAAAAACCTCAAGTTTTTACTCTCTCTCTTGCATTTCATGTGTGATGTCTTATTGAGTGGTAGTTGAAACTACAGCAAGAAGTAATCCTCGGGTGTCCTTCTGTCTAAGAATGACCACAGTTGTATCAACTGAAAAGTTAGGCTGTCCACAAAGCCATAAATTTGAAATGTCTTAGCTCCTCTTCAATCCTAATTTTATTTCTAAACATATCCAAACACATAATAAGAGAGAGATGTGTAATATGCGAATGAAAACATGACAAACTCTCATATCAGAGGATGATGTTTTTCACAACTACATTCCAAGACCAAAAAAAAAAAAAAAAGGCATGAACATGGATACATTATTAAACCACAAGACTTTCACAAGTACATTTCTTAATTTTGAACAAGGATTTTATTCTGCTTTGACAGAAAACTCATGGTCAAGGCAATAATTTCCAGTACAAGGAAGCAAATGAATAGAATTTGTACAACTTACTACATGGGAAAACAAGGTTTCTATGAGGCAAACTGATCACATAAGAAGCAAATGGACTGATACTTGACAGAACTGGTTGGTGAGTATCTCACTGGCTGCTGAGAGCACAACAATCAACGCCTGTGAAATTTATGCAATGTACAAATCCTTGTACTGCAAGTTTTTTTAATACTCATTTGCTTGTCTCCATTTCTCCTCAGTGACTCAGAGCTTAGATTGCAGCTATTTAAACCATCCAAAGATATTTCTGGATAGAAGCAGGAAAGGCATGAATGAATCCAATACTAGGGGAAAAGGAGCATGTTTTGATTCTTAATGTTCCCAGACATGAATACTCAGGAATTACTAAAACAAAACAGAAGTGTTATTCAAGTGAGACTAAGCAGTGGAATGTTTGTCAGTACTTCCTTAAGAAATGCACCTGTTTACCTACATTCCAATTTCTACATGAAGAAATTTCTTTCCCAGTTCTGGGAAAGATTCTCACTTTTAATTTCATTCTTTATATACTTTAGTATATAAAAAAATAATTTCATTCTTCATATATTTCAGTATATAAAGAATGAAAGTATATATTCTTTTAGAACTACAGTAGAAGACCTGACCTGGCTTCTATTTCCAGTGCAGGTGTGCTGAGCTAGACTGCAGCTGGGAATATGTCTTTAAAGAAGACTGCACTTTGTTTCCGATGCTTTGTTTGGGTTTCTGTATTCTGTCATCTTTCTAATCCTGAAAAGCAGATTATAGGCACGTCCCACAAGGCTTACCTTGCCATAGGGTACCTGATCCATTGGTGATGCCGAGCTGAGGGGAGAGCATTTATCTTTGTCTTTTTGGTTGCCTGACAACTATTAAGAAACTACCTATGCAGTTGACTAGATTCTGTGACTTCTTCAGTTAAAGTCTTAGTTGAGTCTCAGTGTAATTAATAAGATACTAAGTATATTGTTTACATAAGACTCCCCTTTCCATAGTGCTTCGCTTTGGATGTATTAATTAGCCTCACTGGTGTAAAGTGAATTATTCTTCTGTGACTCTGCAGGGGACTGAGTCAGCAGCTCCTTACACAGGGAGCAAAGGCTGTGTTGTGCTGCTTCAGTGTTGTGCAACAAAGCACAGGGGTGATGTATCACAGCCTGGGGGAGGCGGCAGCCCCTGCACTGCTGGGTACAAGCTCGGTTTGGTGGAGCCGGGGGTGAATCCCACAGCACCCCTCGTGACAGTCCTAAAGGGAGAAAGGCACATCACTCCAGGGTGTGGTGGTGAAATGGCAACTTTATTAAAATGGCTCCTGCCTTTTATATGGCAGGGGGCTGAACTTTCTAGAAGAGGAGGTGGAATCTGGGAGAAGCATGCAAAAGAGAACCATGTAGGGTAGAACATGGGACGGGGTTGATTAACCAGTGGGGAAACAGGGATCATGGCCATGAGGAACTGGGGTACAAAATAAGGGAAACCATACAATCAATTATAAAACACAACACAAGACTCAAAAGCATATTCTCAAAATGTCCATAAAAGTTCACATCCTTTTTTCTTTGAGAGGAGGAATGCATTTGTTATCTCCAACGCCCTCGTATCTGGGAGGCATCAAGCACCCAGTCCTGCTGACAGCAGAGATTCCAACAGCCTCAGCGTGGCCATGGAGAACAAACAGTGCAGCTCCTGTATTCCAATCCTGAGGGCACACACCTGTGCTGCTCCTGTATCCCAATCCTGAGGGCACACACCTGTGCTGCCCCAGCACGGTCCAACAACCAGCGCTGCAGCTGTTCCCGTGCCTTTAAGAGGAACTGAGGAGCCTGCAGCTTCCAGAAGGTTCCTGAGCCTGGTTCATGTTGGTTGCGAGCTCTCTCTCCATCCCTAGGATGCCCGAGGTATGCACTCAGGATTGTGGATAATCCCGTGGGAACAAACCTGATGTCGTGGGGGGTGAGCAGCTCCCTCGGGTTCCTCCTGACCGGAGGTGCTGAATTGCAGCAGGTTGGGGAAAGGGGAGAACTGCCTCATTTTCTGTGTGTTGAGTGGTTTTCTCACAGAGGGTACCCCAGTGGGACTTAAAAGTTCAGCTGATCTTCAAGTGTATCAGTTTTTATCTGCATGCACAATTCCCTAAATTACTAGAAGTTTTTGTTGTGTTTTTCAACAAATGTAAATAAATTAAGCACAGTGTTATGTGAGACAATTAAATTCTCTGGTATAAAGCTGTCCTCGTGGAGAAGCCTCCGTTGGGAATTATAGGAGCAGCAGCATTTACTTTTGGGCTTAAATAAGGTAATTAACAGGGATGTGTGTGTGATAATGTGGTTGGTAATCAGGAGCGATTTGGAAAGTAAGGATTGTTTATCTGTTGTCTATACAAATTTGCAGTCAGTTTTAAGTACTTTTCCTAATGAACCTTAAATCTGAATGAAGCCTTCCCCTACGTTTTCTGTAACCATTAAACTGCTCTTCAGAAGTGCGTATGAAACATTCAAATAAATTTAGCAGGGTTTGGTGCGTAACCAACAAATTTTGGTGTTCCTTGGAAATGGTATTGTTCCCCATGGCTTTTGTACACTGGTCTGTTATATTTCCAGAAAAGGAAAAGATATTTGATGAAGTGACTCCAGTGTGGTGCAGCACTGGTGAGATAGCCCAGAGGCAGGTGGAGAGGCACAAATCTCTGAACAGGATGATCCCTCATCATTTCCCTCACCAGTAGTTTCCATTTCTTCCTCTAACGTTTAAGCCGGAGAGTTGTTCCAAAGCCTGCTGCCATTAGTGGAAGGACATTAAACCCAGGAGCCAGGGAGCTGCACCCTGCAGTGTGTGTACAACTAATGCAAAGGCTGCAAAACACTTCACAGACGAGGCTGATAGGCTGAGAAAAAGGCAACGATCCCTGTGCAGTCTGACCTTTTCTCTTTCACCTTTTCAGGCAGTTTTATATCTTGGAGAATTTCCAGTTGAGACTGGTTTTGTAGTCTAATCAAAGTATGGGCTTGGTTACAAACTACAGCATCAGATAATCTAGAGATATTCCCTTCCCTATACTGGGATTAGCTTCCCTATACTGGGTTTCTCAATAGGAGCCAACAGTATCACTATTTCACACTCCTTTTTCCTAGGAAAGACCCAAACAAACAAGAGTTTAGACAGATACTTAGGTAACATGAATGGACTACTATTATATGTGCAACCCACCAGCAAGATTTATTTTTCTGATCTACAAAAGAAAATTGTGCATTTGGGCTCAGTGCAGGGTTGGTCTATTAGATGTTGAGCTACTGTGGTGGCAGGTTGGAAGCTGTTAAGAAAATCCAAGTGTAAAACTTTTTGCCCTTTTTTTAATGGTTCAACCTTATGTGAACTTCTGATGTGTGGCTGGTACAGTTAAAATAATTCTAATAAATACTGATATTAGAATTATTCAGTGAAATGAACTAATGATATTGGTAATTTTTACCACCTGGCATAAGTCTGCAATGCAGGCTAAGTATATTGTTTATTTTGTTATGTTTTTTTCCGTGCTTAATTGTTTGGTTAGTAATATATTTTCATTTCTAAATCATGTTTCTATTTCTGTAAACAGCATTACCACGGAAAGCTGTGGTTCTGACATGTAACAAATATTTCCAATAAGACATCTATAAATATATTTTTGTGTTGATTCATTTACGGACTAATTATTTGGCAAACGTTAGGATTTCTGTGTCAAGCTGAGGTTTGCAGCTCCGTAGCCACTAGAAGGCACTCTAGCATAAAACTTTCACTTTAGCTGCTGACAAACCCTACGTGTAAGGACAAAACATAAACAAACGCGACTGGCTTGAAGCGATTTCTTTCCAAAGATAGCTGTGTTCACTGTGATGTGAGATGATAACCTTCAGGATGTTGTTTGTCCAGCTACACTAGAGCTGATGCCCACACTGCACGCAGAGTGACCAGCGTGCTGTCATTGCTGTCTCATCAGAGACCGCCCAGAAACCAGAGCGAGCTCGAGGTGCCCCCCTTGTGTAGTTTGTGTGTGCATACACCCGATAAACTGCTGACCTGTGCAGGCAGGTGGAACTTGTCACCCACCACTCTGCCTTCAGTTCGGGATGTCTCTGTTGGCTTCCGTGAGTGACGTTGTTCCCGCACTGTGTGTTTGGGTGACAGCAGCTCGGGCGGTGTTACCATTCACGGTTAAACACGGGAGCCTAGAAATGTGAATAGGTTGCTATAGTAACACCAAATTTTGTGTTGAGACTGGTGGCACTTGGAAATTGCTTCTGTTTATGAGATGTTTCCAGTTTAGTGACTTAGTTTGGAAAACAGTTTTCAAGTTACATATGTCATAACTTTTCTCTTCTCTTTACTCATCTGTAACATTAATTTTCTAATTCTACACATTGCAGTGTTGCATACTGGGTTAGAAACCCCCAGACTTCTGGAATTCAGTGTTGGAACTATTTCAGTCTCAATGTTTTTGAAAGGTGTTCTGTGAAATTATTTATGGTGCCTTTGATACTTGCCAGTAGTTACTGAAAAAATATGCAGGACTATATATCCTGATCACAAAAGGCAGTTATATTGGAAGAAATCATCCAACCGCTGAAATTCAGTGTATGTCAGCATTAAACTTGATAGTCAGTACAGCTAAATGTTGAATGTCAAAATCTGGTACTTCAGAAATTCTTTTCTCATTTAAATGTTATATGATTTTGAATGAAAATATACCTTTTTTTTTTTGTTAAAAGTTTGCATTTTGACAAAGAAAATACATAATTAGGAAAATATAAAGAAGACTGCAGCAAAAAAATCAGGAGATCTTGAACTTGAGCTATTTGTGACTTTTATTAATCACAGCTTTCTTCTTTTACCTCATATGTGATGTTTTATGGAGATTATTTTTTTCCTTACTGTGCCCCCTTACCCTCCCCTTCCTGAGTCTCACTAAATCAAGATATCTCTTGTACAGTAGAAGTCTGAAAGAAATGGCTCAAACTCTGTCTGGGAGGACAAAAGGAAAAATATCTTCCAAGAGATTTATTACTTAAATTACTTTTTCTTGCTATTTCTAATAAGTATCTGAATCATGATGAGTTGTTGGGGTTGGAACATGAGTCCCCCTGAGATCCTCCACTGGAAGTACCATGGCAAGAGATAAACCCAACTGCTGTCAATTTCAATAAAATAATTTTGCATATTAGGAGTCCTTAAAAACGTTAATTCTTTGCTAATTTTTTTCCTTCATGCCTTCTAGTTTCAGAGAAAGATAATATCTCTGCTCTGGAGGAATGTGTCACATTTCATTGCTTTTTGACATAATGTTTTCCCAGTTGTAGGAAAACAGATTTGTGAAGATATGCCATAAGGTGCTCTTTCTATAAGTGAATCTAGAAAGGCAGATCTCTCTGTTTGGACATCAATTAATTACCAATAATACAAGTTTATGTAATCTGGTTCCAAATACATTGTCCACAACCAATTCTGGTGCTGTCATTTCCATTTAATTCCCAGGGAATGCTTGCTGAGATGGGATAAAGTTGAAATCAATGCTCTTGTGAAAGTGCAGGACTGTTTAGATGTACAAACACTTAAAACCTCACAGGACACATTTTTTCTCAAAAACTGGAAGTGTGAAGTATGGTTGGCACTAAATCCAAAGAATAAAATAGTTTAGTATTTGACAAGAAAGTTGCTTTTTTTTACCTTTGGAGCAAGTGAGTTCTTCCTGGGAGGGGTTAAAAAAACCCAACCAACCAACCAAATAGGTGAACAGGGAAGGTTTCTCACGTCTTTACACCTGACCAAAAGTAAGAAGCTGTTGAGGCAATCAGTGCCCCTCCAGCACAATGGAGGGAGGAAGATTCAATCCACCTGCCAACCAGGGGGTGTTGAAGGCTGGCAGGTGGGAGGTATCTCTGTGTAAGACAAATGCTCCTGCCTGCTTACATCAAGTAGGAAGTTTGTGAGAATCCCCAAGAATTCCTTGCTCCCCACTCCTCCCCCTCCTTTTTGTTTTTTCTCGTCACAGATGAGTTTTTATGCGGAAGAAGAAGCTTGATACTGCAGAAAGGATTTGATTTCCTTCACTCAGCCAGTCCTGAAGCATAATGTGAATCTCCCAGGAGAAAAGAAAAAGGTGGGTTAAGCAGTAGCAGTACCAGTATGTTTTGAGGAGACAGTTTGGCTATAAGATTATTTGTCTACTGAATCAGAAGCCAGTGGAAAATACTGGTATAGCCGAAACTGCATGTCATGGAAGCAGAAATAGGAGGGTTCCTATTGCATCTCAGTTCTGTACATCCCAAATTGATGTTTGTGTCCTGTGTAGAATCATCTCCAGTTAAGGAGTCATTTGCATAAGCAGCTTATGAAAGTCCTGTGGTGTGTCCATGGGAGAGACTTTATTTGCTTTAGTTTCCTTGGGGAAAAAAGGAATCTCCTTGGGAGTGTAATCAATCAGAAGAATAAAAAAAATAAAAATCAAGACAGACATTGTAATGTGTCTTAGAGAAGTAGGGAAGCATGTGGGCTTCTTTTCAGTGTTTAGCCATGAAGTTACCCAAATATCCTTGGTCAGGAATGCTCCTTGCAAGGGTTCGTGGCAGAATAAAAATAGGTTGTCTCCATATTGCTTATTTTACTGCTCTGTGAAACAGTTCCTGGAGAGAGGGGAAAAGAGATGACTTTATCTTGCTTTATTAGAGCTGTGCTTGTATGCTCATCCTTCCCTTAAAACATCCTTCCACTTTTCTGTAATCACTATTCCCAAAACCCACTAAGGAGCTGATTCTCCTCCAGAAGAATTAAAGCATCTCTAACTGCAACTGCTGTGTCTGAGCAGGGGCTGTTCTGTGGGACAGCTGCCATCCCTTTCACCAGGTGCACAGTTGTCATAATGAAGAGAGCTGCTCCCACTGAGGGTGAGAGTTCTGCCATTTAGTGCAGAGAGGTCAGAATTTCGTTGCAAATCTTCATGATAACGTGATCATTTGTGACTAAATCATATCTAAATGGATGCTACACACAGTGCTTTTTTTCTTTTAATCATAAACACCCAGGAATTTCCATGTCAGCTGAGACCATCAACAGCTGAAGACTGGTCATATTTTTCCAAAGTGATCAGAATTCTAGCAGCACTGCAGGAGCATTCAGCCAAACAGAAGTGAAGATGTTTTACTTGCCCTGAAAATTCTAGAAGAGGTTTTAGATAAAGTTTTTGTATAAGCTTATTTATATAAGCTTTTTGTATAAAGCAAAACTAACAACTGCTGAAAATTGAAAAGCTTCCTTTGCATTTTTCCTGCAGTTTTGGATAAGATATTAAAATATTCTATCATTAAAACCATTAAATATGGCTTAATTTGGAGAAAAAAAATCCCTAATTATTGTGGGTTTGTCAAAGATGACAAGAATGAAAGGCCTTCCCCTGAAGTGCTGGAATTCAGGACCCAGGTTTGGGTGGGTTTCTGTATCACATCCTTCAGGACAGCTGGCCAGAAACTGGGGCAGAATAAGCCCACCAAACCTAATCAGAAATATGGGCTGATGAGAGTCTGAACTTTTCAGTAGCATATAAGGCTTTCTTTGATGTAACTTGAGTCAGAAAATGGCTTTAGAATAGATTTTCCTGTATACAAACACCCCCACTTCCCCAAACAAACAGAAAGGGAGAGGAATAGTTACCTTCTGCTAAATAGCAAATTATGGGGATATCTCCAGTTTAAAAGGAAACAATTGTAGGCTCATACATTGCATTCTTTTTTTTTTTCCTTTTATTTCTTTCCCCTCTTCATGTATTCCACATAAGCAGCAAGTTCTGAGTTACTTTAGAAATATGGTACTCTTCTTTCTTTGTTTGTTTGTTTTTGTTTGTTTTGTTTAGTTTTTTTACAGCCAAATTAAAGCAAATGAAATACAGTTTTCATTCTTGAATTACTGCTTTCCATAGAGAACTTCATCCTCTTTCTTCACTAAGAAATCTACTGTACAGTGTATTTTTACAGCTGTCTGGACCTTTAGGACTATTTGAAAAATGAATGCATAGTAAAAAAGTGATATTTGGTTCTGTCACAGTAGAGCAGCTATTCTATACCCACTTGGGCACTGCTCTTCCTATAATGGATCATCATCAATGTTCAAATGATGGATTTTTCCTCGAGGTAATCACTGTGTAAAGGAGCAGGGTTGCATTGCTCTTTCACTTGAATCAGATCATTTTTATGTAGAGGTTTTTATTTAGAAATGTATTGAATGCACTCATACTACAGTAAGAAGATTAGAATTTCTTGGGAAGACATTTAAAACTATTTCCATGCTGGTAATCACAAAGACTTTTAAGTGGTAACTACAATAAGTACTCAGGAACTGGTAGTAAGTGTTAGGCTACAGAGAAGAGAGACATTAAATGTCAGTGTGCAGATGTAAAGCTGCCAGTGTAGCTCCCTCCTGATCTGCAGCAAATTGCCATGGTTTGAGTTTTAGACGTTTTCTAAGAACAGGCTACTGGTTGTGCCAGACTTCATGGTGCCCATGTTCAGATAATGTGTTCAGGCATGTCTAAGTGCCCATGTTCAGATAATACCAGAATTATTTGCCTTTTGAAACTGTGTATAAGTGTTGCTTTCCTAAGAAAGAAAGAATCCGAACTCAATTCTGTTGACTACACGTGTGAAAAGAGCTGGCTGGGTACCTGTGAGCTCTGTCTCTTTTTCTTCTGTCATGGCTCTTATTTTTTGACTTACTGATTATTTTGTTTTTAAAAGCTGTCTACACAGCAGGATAACCCCATTCTCTTCTCTGTCCACACTTCCCCCCCACTAAGAGGTCAAGCCTTGCAGAAGAAAAATTGCCACATGAAGCATCCCACTGACCTCTGCCCCAAACTGAGCTCCCTCACACAGTCAATCTGTTATATTGATGGACAGTCATGGTTGCAAGTAGAAGACGCCCATCATTTCTTGTGTTTGCTGGCAGAGAGGATGAATCATATTACTGGGATAATGAACCATTTAATGGCTTGTGTGTTGATTTATCAGAGCGTGCTGGAGAGGCCAATTTAAAAATATAAAGCCATAAGTCACAGTGTTGCTGCATATGGCCCATCGAGGCTGCTTGGCTGCCTTACCCTGGATTGCTGTGTTAATCAAGGTGTCATTAGGGTTTGCAAGCAGTGAAGTGCTTCCTTTTCATTCTGGTGTGGCATTTATTCAAAATAAGGATCCTTCTTTTTTTTTTTTTTTTCCCCAGATTTTGAAATAATTTAACGTAATAAAATCACCCTTTTTGTCTTTCATAGTGAGGGAGTTTCATCCTGAGCTAAAGAAATGCATCAATGGTGGGCACAGGGATAGGCTGTACAACATGGTAATTGATCTGGTAAACTGGCACTACACTGAACTGGCTCCTCAGTTTAAGACTGGTAAACTTTTGTGCCCTTACTTTGATACTTTAATAAGAAATACATACAATTTTATCTTCTAAAAACAATAGCAATGCCCACTATAAGTGTGAAATGATTGCAGGGAGATCTTCACTAAGATGACCTTTTCCATGACTTTTCTTTTTCCAGAGGTATGAATTTTATTTCTTCACTTCAAAAATAGTTTTGGCCTGATCCCTGGTAGAAGCTGAGGGAAGAAGTGTAGCCTGGAGTAATGCTCTTGCTTATTAACTGTTGCAGTGTTAACATTGCATTTTAACTGCGTGCAACTTCCTTAACCTCTTTCCACAGAACACAGACCAGTTTCTTGGCTCTTTCCAGCTAGTCCACACCTTTCTTTAAGTGTGGCACCTGAATGCTGTGCTGGTGTTTTCCAGCTGAGACCTCATTATTCTGTATAGAATGGAAAGGTTCTCCCATCTGCTCTTCACACATTGCCCTCATACAACAGCTTTAGTCTTTTTACTCTTGTTCAGCTTGTGATAGACTTGGAGCCTAAGTATAAGCAGGACTTAGTGGTCTTCATGCTTAACCACTTTATCTTCTTTCTGTATTAGTGGCTGTTGGTTATTTCTGGTTTTGCATCATTCCTTGAGTTTAGAAATATTTATATTCTAGTAGAGACTATTTTTTAACATTTCCAGCTCTCATTCTGAATGCTAAACTTGTTTTACGGCATGACTGCAGTCCCTAACTCTGTATCAGGTGCATCTTTGGTTAAGAGTGATTCACAAAATTACTGACAGACCTCGGTGAAACCTTCCTGATGTGTTCTTGACAGGTAATAACTAGTAACTGTTTCTCTGAGTGGGGTTGTTCAACCATTTTCTCTCTTATCATGCAATAGTTTTATCTTGATTGGATTTCCCACCTTGCTTAGGACTGTCACGTGAAGTGCTATCAAAAAACCTCCTGCAGACAAGTTACAGGAAACCTGATATTTACCCAATATCTAGATGCACTGTTACAGAGTAAAATTAAGTTAGTTTGACTTGGTTTGATTTAAGAGAAAAAAAAAATCAATGTTGCCTGCTCTATAATTGCTTTTTATCTTCAGGAATTTATTGATTGTAGGAAGGTATTTTGTTTGTTTTGCTGTTGGCGTTGATACTTTTTTTTTTCTGTTCTGGGTTTTTTTCTGAGTTTTTGTAGAGCTCAAATCAAGCTGTGTAATGACTTCCCCAAGTTCTCTTTTGGAAGATCAGCTCCTCATTTCCCGTTTTCAGTGTTCTGGCACTTTCTTTGTCTTCCATGGATTTGCAGAGCTTACAACTAGATTTCTTGGCAACTGAAATATTTTAGGATGAGATCTGTTTGGCCTAACCAATTTAAAAATGTGAAACCAGTCAGTGTACTCAAACCTTGTCCGTTCTTACCATCTGACTCTGTTCTCTGAAGGTTTTCCTAAAATAAATGCTGTAACTGAGTTCCTGAACACATTGATCAGATTCTGTTCAGACTTAGAATTTCTATATCACAGCTGTTTCACTCTGCAAAACATTTTGCCAAAAAACTTAACTCTTTGGCCTTCCTGTTAAACTCTTGAGCACTTCTGAATAAACTCTTATGCTTGTCCAGGGAAGTAATTCCATGTATTTCCTTTGTCCTTGCACTGTTTGCCTGTTAGCAAGGAGACAATGGGCCCTGGGGTTCAAGTATAAATGAATTATATGGACACTTTTCACTGGTTTCCTTTTAATTTAATAGAAATTCACAGGTTTACTGACTGAATTCTTGTCAAATAATCCTTGCAGCATGTTTTGTGAACTGTCATCTATTTTTCATCTTCACGAAACACAATTTGTCCTGAAATGTATGATAAATTTGATTACTATGGGATCATGCAGTAGAAGTGTCCCTAAGCTTGATAGTTCAGAAATTGATGAAAGAAATTCAGTGTCATATGCAACATAAAAAGGATCTTCCTGATTTTTCACAATGAGTACCTTTGTTCTGGGGAGATCAAGGAATAGTAGGGTAGATGCAGGAATTAACTGCAGGATCTGTGGTCTGAAGTGAGCACACACTTGAATTAATGAGCACAAATCAGACATAGAAATCCATTACTTTTCTGCCACGGAGTGTGTAATTATTTACATGAATATTAGATTATTACTTTACTTCCTCTTTCCCAAATGTGCTGTTCTCTGTAGTCCGGTTTTTAAGTCCTTTTTGTTTTCCTTGTAACATACTAAAATAGCTGTTAATGTCAGATAAAACAGTAAGAAGAACCACATAAAGGCCTGTTGTTAAATAAATTGAAAAGACAGAAAAAAGAGCAGCTCTTTTCTCATCCTGATTTGGTGGCCTCTAGAGATCAGTGTAAGTGAACACTTCAGATGCAGCTAAACACAGAGCTGTGCCTAAGCAGGAGAACAAAATCAATAGGCAGCAGATGAAAATTATTGTGTTTGTTTCCATAAAAGTAACTGCTAGATGTTTCAGAGTGTCAGTGATGACAGTTATTATCTGGCAGGTAAAACTTCTTCAGAGAAGGGGATTTCAAAGAAATTTTGCAAGTGTGAGATGAGTTTACTTGCATTTGTCTGGGGGTGTCTCTATGCTGATTATCAATAATTAGTTCCTGCATCCTGCCAATGTAGTTGACCCATTCCAGTGTGTTCTGCAAATGATGAGATCTATTTATTTATTCACCAAATGCAGTCAATACTGCCAGATCTTTGCAGTGTAATTCCTCATCCTCATTTTGATCTTTGGTATTCACACGAGTCCTGCATTCTATCATCTCATGCTTTGTTTAATAACTAATGATTTATTTTTTCTTTCTGCTAATTCATTGATTTATTTTTTTTTCCCTATCCAGTTGTGAACTGAGAGTTCCAGTTAGAGGATGGGCACAGCTAACCTAACTCAGCAACTTTAATTCATGTAGTTTGTACCTACAAGTTAAGTATAATGGTCTCTAGCAAGAGTTTCTTCAAGCAGAAGCTGAAAAATAACTTGTCAGAGCTAACAATAGTGAATGATTCAGAGTAAGCCAAAAGTGATAGGCTCTGTTTGCATGAGCTTACTGCTTTAACATCTGTGGCTCTTCAGATGACTCCCACTTTTCCCATCACCAATATTCCCTGGATTTTGAGGAAGTAGTCTAAGTCAAGTGTGTTTGTTCAAAGTGAATCTCAGGTGTCTTTTTGTTACCTTTGTCAATGTTTCAGTTCATTGTGCTGTATTATTTTCAGCAGATTGACTGTTTCAAAAGTCCACCAGAGAGTGGTTGGGCACTGAACAGGCTCCCCAGGGCAGTGGTCACAGCACCGAGGTTGACAGAGCTCAAGAAGTGTTTGGATGATACTCTCAGGCATGTGGTGTGACTCTTGAGGGTGGTCATGTGCAGGGCCAGGAGTTGGACTTGATGATCCTTGTGGGTCCCTTCCAGTTTGGCATATTCTGTGATTTTTTTTTTTAATTTTTTTTTCAGTGAGTGCATGTAAATTTTTGCTGTTTACCAAAACCTCGGTGATGTGTTCTTTGTGCACAAAGGAAGGAATTTTGTAGACACCGTGGGCCCAAGAGTCTTGACTAGAATATATACGTAGAAGATTGCCTTTGGCTGTGCATTAGAAACAAAAAAAAAAAAGGAGGAACAAGTGCCAGAATGAGTTCTGTGGAAAGAAGTTTCACTTAAATTAGTAGCACAGTACTGGCTTCTAGTTACATGGATCTCAGAATTATGACTGTAATGGCAGTTTAAATTGATGGGATTTTAAATTGAAGGGATAAGTAGCAGTGATGAGTTATATTTGCCAGAAGGAGAATAGAAATTGTTATTCATTTTTCCGAAGATTCAGTAAGCCTGTGGACTTCCTGCTCAATATGCAAAAGAAAACAACACACATACACACATGTATATATATCAGTGCTCAGAGGTACTTTTTACTGAATAGTATATGCAAATTGTACTATGTTTATCTGATAAAAGCTGTGAGTATTTCATTCCATTAGAGGGGCAGTGTGTCACTTTTTCCCCAAATGCTATTTCTTTTCAAGTGCTTCTGCTGCAAAGAACATAATGGGGGGAATACAAATGGACTCAGCCCCAGTGCCTGCATGCCCAGCAATGAGCATATGGGTGTTTTTCTGTTCCTGGCTCACCGTAAATAGTGTACAAAGAACATAATCCATCAGATATGGTTGCTGATTACTGATCAGCCTGTTTGGCAAAACCACGCTGCACTAGATTTCTTGTCTGAGGGCAGATTAAAGGTATTAATAACAAGCAACCTGATTGCAGAGGATTTGTAGCAAGCAGCTTTGAAATCAAATGATATCAAGGGTAGTGCCTATGACAAACTGGAGATGTGCTGTGAATCCCAACGTGCAGCTCATAGAGAAGCTGTTGAAATTCTGAAGTGGGGAGACTCCCACACAGACAGGAGCTTGCAGCATCCAATCAGTTTAAGAGGTAATGCACAAATATATTATTCTTCAGGTTGAAAGGCTTCACATATGACAAACCGTAAAGGTTTTCAGATGCAGTGTTTTACGAGGTTTCAGTAATAAAATAGCTCATTTTAATCTTAACCAAAGAACTGTCATCCTTTATAGCAACACAGTATTCTTAAGAAGTGCCCAGCAGTCTAATGAGAATAGCTCCTATTTGAGCAGTGCAATGTTACATCCCGAGGAATGTTCATAGTGTCTTGATCTATAAAACTCAAACTTTCAAAGCTGCAAGTGATAAACGGGGCTCAGTTGTCTCTCTTCATTCTATAAATGCATCTGAATCTGCAGCAGGTTAAACATTTTGAGGAGTAAGTGGTTATGGAGAATCACTGGTATGGGCTAAAATGTATTTGGAAACGTGTCAGCTGTTTGAAATAAATGTGATACAGGAAGAATAACAACAGGTTTTGACTTGAGGACTAATATAAGATGGCTGCTAATTTCAGACATGTTTTATTTCAATGGGGTACCTCAGAAATTAAAGTATTTTTGGGGGGTTAGATCAAGTTTATTATTTCAGTCTTACATCAAAATCTTAGCCCTCTTTAACCTTATTTTGTGCACATTGCTTTAATAAATTTAACTCAAACTTAGAAGTACCCTCGAAGATGCTTGTTACAACTGCTATAAATACAAGGAAAACAGCCTATTATTTAACAGAACCTTGTTTTTGTCCAGCTAGTGAGTGCTTTTCTTCTTTAGGTCCTCAAAATATCTCGCTTCTCTCAGTTGGGACACATGCTGTGCATACCTCCTTACCTCCTGCGGGGTTTGTGGCTTTTCTTTCTTGTTTCTCCCTTCCTATCTCAGTTTATCTCAGAATGACAGAGCACACAATCACTAAATCAGCATGATTATTTGAAAAGAGCATTTTTAAAAAGTCAGTAGCAGTCCTATGAAACTCAGGAGTGAACAGAAGTTCCATTCAATAGGATAATGTTGTAGAATTATTTTTTTTTGTGTTAAACTTTAGGAATGGATGCCAGCGTTCTACTACAGGTTTATTCCTTCTGATCTGTGGTTCTCTATGGCACCTCCAATGTGCAGAGCTTTTGCTAAAGCCAGTGAGACTTGTGCATATGGAGTAAAATTCATTATTCAAGTGACCTGTTGTGTGTCAGATAATTATACATTTGGAAGGGAGGCCTCAAAAAAAACCCAAAATAACCTCGTCAAAACAACGCACCAGAAAATACTCTTCAAGTGTTATTTGCTTATGGATATCAGAATTGGGTTGTTGAAAGCTGGGACATCAGTGACACGGATTTCTGATTAGAAATCCTCCGGTGGAGTCAGCCCTCATGTGACACGGGGTGATGAAAGAATATTGGCTCCTACATAAGACCAGTGCTTGGCCCCTTGGGAATTAGCTGGAAATCAATTGTCCATGATTGTAGAAAATACCCTGGTTATGGATCATTGAACTGACTCTAATTAATTTAAGAGACTGACAGGTTCTGGATTATAGAGCTGCCTCACTCAGCTGGCAGCAGAAAGTAAATGCAATTTGGTAGCTGTTGTTTGGAAGTTTAGAAGACAGTGTTAGGTGTTTAAGGAATACTTGTTGTTTGTGTTTGGTGGTGGTTTTGTTTGTTTGTTTTTTGTTTTTGTTGTTGTTGTTTGTTTTTTGTTTGTGTTTTTTGGTGGTGGGTTTGTTTTTGTTTGTTTGTGTTTTTTTGGTGGTGGGGTTTTTTTGTTTGTTTTGTTGGTTTTTTTTGTTTGTTTGTTTTCTTATGCAGCCAGTTGACCTGAAGGTCCAGGAGTTTGTGTTTTCTGTATCACATAAAAAATTCAGTTTTTTCCATTTCTACCTGTAGGAGGAGCACTGTATCAAGTGGTAAATTCTGTAAGGAAAAAATGATTCCCTGAGTGTATGTTACAATTTAGTTTCAATCTGCAGAGTTCTTGAAGAAATTGGTTTCTGCTCTGAATAATGTCTAGGAAGATGCTGGTTGTTCTAATCAGTTCTATGCTCCTTCTGAAGGGAAAAACCTTTCTGCTTGGAAGAAAATGCTTGCTGGAAAGCTGAATGCTAAAACACAATTTTGTAAGTGTTTAAAAAGAAAAAATCTGGAAAGTGAAAATATATTTTCAAATAATCACCCTGTTTTGCTGTGTCTACATTACAGCATTTCTGTGTTCACACAAAACATTGGCCAGTTCAACCAAATGTAGTAGTATGAAAAACGCCAATTTAATCAAAATTGGAATCTTTAGCTGAGATATCTGTGACAATGAAAAATTCATAAAATAAAGATTTTAGTTGGAATTTGGAAAGATTTGTAAAAGAAGTTGCCTTACTGGAATGTAAGGAAATGCTTTAAGTTGAAAATTAAACTTCCAAAATGATCGTAATAGATCACGAAATATTGACTTCTTTCGGAGTTAAAAGTGTAAGAGGACCCAACTGGTGGCTATTCTGCTTTTAAATGCAGTGATGTTCACCTTGGTCTTCCATTTTTTCATGTATTGTGAGTATCTAAACCATTAGAATATACCCAGCTTCTCCTTAGCTCTCACAGTGCTGTGTGGGAACTGCTTCAACTTGAATAAACGAGGAAATACTCCTTGGATGAGAGGGAGGGAGGCTGGACTTGTATCCTGGTTCTTCCCTTCTCCCCCTTCCCCAGCCCCTTTCTTTAAATTAATTATTTTTGTTCCGGATCTCACTGAGTTCACTCTACCTGATGATGATGACAACAATCAGTGGCTTAAACGAGGGCCAGGCATCTCATGACTCTTGTGACACTGCTTTGGGTCAATGACCTGTTAATTATTTAACTGTTTGTAGTTGAAAAAGTGTACATCAGCAGTGGGTTTCAGATTTGAAATACAATCCCGATTCAGCTGAACTCTAACAAAGCTGGAAAGTTAAAAAAAATAATTAAAAAAAAGGCTCTTCAAGGTTTGGCTTATGCTGCCTGTAACACTTGTAAGAGAGAAGTTTTACGTGCTGTGAAGTTTCAGAAGCAATTGCTTTGATTTGCATCCTACCTGCCTGTGGCAGTGCAGGCTTGGGCTGGGAAGGAGTGACTGCATTCCATCAAATGATAGCTGGATGTGTTGGGCCTGAAAACAAATTAAAAAGTGCTGAAGTGGTGGTGAATAAAATCAAATAAAATCCAATAGAATTAGAGAAGAGATTTTTAAAACAAAGCATGAACTGTTTATGTACCTTCAAATACTTAGTTGATAGGTGTATGGGGAACATAATTTTCATGTCATTCAATTCTTTAATTGCCTGTTCCTTGAAAATACCAACATATTGAAGCTTGAAGTGAAGTCAATAAGTAGTAGTTTTAACCTTTCCAGACGTCAAAGGAATTTTTAAGCCTCCTGAAACATTAACATTACCACTGGATAAATGGGCTAGGTGTTCCTTTTTTATTAAGGAAAAATAAATGGTGGGAAATGTGCTTAAATCCCCACTTTGGTACATTTAACTGCTGTTGTTGTCTCAACACAACTGTTGGTACTAAATGAAATGCATGTGGAAGCATCGTGTTATTCAGCAGTGTGGTGTGATGTGGTAATTGAGCTGGCTTTGGTAAATGTGAATTAGTGATGGCTGTATGTGTCATTGTATACTAGTAAGCAAATAAGTGCATTTTTTATAATTGGTCTGCTTCTGCCCTTGAAAATATTTGAGCCTTAAGGAATGAAAGCTAATGACAGAAAGAGGTATGAATACCCAGGGAGCTAAGGGTAACACAGCAATCCATGTAAAAATTTAATGAGCTTTCTTTTGACACTGTGATTTGTTTTAGCAAATTTGTCTAGTGAACAAGGCCAGAAGCTGTATGTAAATGAGCTTTTCTTGAGACTTGTGCTTGCCAGACAGCTGCAGGGAGTGTTGGGGTGATGAAATGATACTGCACATAATGGGGTTAATGAAGATTACAAGTTACTTCCTTCAGGGAGGTGTACTCTGTTCATTTTTTCTATTGTTTTAAGAAAGCTCATACTGAAAGTTAGAAGTTCAAGCCTGTGTTTAAAGTATTGTGATATCTAAGTGGAGTTTGAGGCAACATATCACAAATTGCAGGTGGCTAATTAGCTATTGTGCTCTCATGTGATTCTTTGTGTGTGTACTCTTCACTTCAGAAGCTAACACCCCATGAGCAAGGCTGCACCTTCCTTTACAAAATGTTTCTTGTAACTCACAACTAATCCAGATGATTGAAGAAGAAACTATCGGGCTCATCCCTAGGCCTGTGGACACCTTTGCAATAATAGATACAATACTTAGAGAGGACAATATCAAAAATCTGTGAGTTGTTATTTAGACACGCGGAAAAATTCTGAAAATATAGTGATTTGAGTCTTTAGATTAAAAAGAAACTTCTGATGTGCTTGTTTACCCAGGAAATGAGTAGACAGACTTGAGAAAAGCCTGTTTCTGTCTAAATGTAAGCTGCCAGAAGACAGTACACTTCATATACTTCCTATCAACAAAGACTTACAAAGCTGTTACCTCATGAAAATTAAATATTCTAGGTACTTCTCTATCATGCAGTAAAGTCAGATTTTGAGAAGTGCCAAAGGCAGAAATCTTCAGTGCTTTATAGAAATTTGAAAGGAAAAATTGGAGGCATATGTTTTTGTCATACTGGGAGAACCGTGCCCTGGATTTTTGGTTATCCAAGTGCTTGAGTCCAGATTCTTTTAAGTTTTATTTAGTGTATCAGGGAAGGGGAAGAATTGCTTGGTTATTTTGCAGAAAAATGTATCACAGTCCATTATCATCAAGTCCAGTGCTCCACTGGCTTCAGAGATACACTGATCCTCTCTTCCTTTTCATTTCATTAAATCACTTTGGTGTTAAGCTATCTTTAGTCCTACCTCTTCCTGTCTGATTCTCCTCTGATAAATAAATATATTTGAAGACAGTTATCTAAGTGGTAATGATGGTGACCTTGTCTGCTCCAGGTAAAGAAGGAAGGTTAGAACAACACTTGGAATAATTGCTTTTCCTTTATGTTTACAAACTCATTTGTGTATATGGTAAACACTTCAAAAACACATGTATATATTTATAAAGTAAAAATTCCAGCAGATACTCCAAAGAGGAGCCTTTTCCTACCAACAGCTTTTTAAGACTTTTGTTCATTTGGAAGTTTTATACCTCGTGTACTATTTGAAAAGATAGTACCCACAGGGGCAAGATTATTGTGTGGAAAAGACTATACTGAAATGCCCACTTAAAGCAAATCAAATATGATTGCATATGTCTGCCAATTGCTGCTTGTTTTTGATGTTTTTAATTTTCTTAAATTACTAATCCTTAGTGCTGTGCTCATGCACGTGGTTTAGGGAAACAGATGATATAGGCTATAGTAGTTCACATGCTGAAGTAGAGCCAGAATAAAGACAGAAGGTGTTTGTTTAGTTTTAAATGAAGCACAGTCTATGAAATGATGTACCCCTGTGACAAGGATAGATAAACATACATGTTTTGTAGTCAGTGGCCCAAGAACTAAAGCAGTTAGCAGTGCCCAAATGAAACACGAGAATTACTTACTAAACGTTTGTTGTTCGAGATAAAGAACACTTCTAATCGTTCCTGACAAAGGCTGGCAAAATGGTTTATTTGTAAAACAAAGACATGTTGTGAGGCGCTCTCAGTGCAGAATCTTGCAAGCTACTTTAGGAAAGAGAGGACAAAAAGTTCGAGTACATAAACCATGACCTTCAGCTGCTGCCCGAGTTGTGCGTCTGGAATTGAAGTTACACTCTGGATTTCTACCAATTGATTCTAGAAGCCATGAACATTTAATGTTAACTGTTGTGTATTGCATAGAAATTTTCTTTTTAGACTGTACACTGTATGATGTTAAGGGGGAAAACTACAGATTCTTCTTTGATATATAAGAGGAAAAGGTTATAAATATTATTATACATACTTTAATTTAAAATGCAATTATAAGTATAGTGCATATATTTAATTTTGTTTCTAATTTACTTAACTATTCACTCCATATTTACAAAAAAACCACTTCTCATTTAGGTTACCATTTAAAAATTATAATGTTCTGCAGAGCACATTTAGGAAATGACCTTTCTTCTCTTGAAATGCTCTAAAATTAACTTTTCATAGACTGTAAGTAGCACTCCAGAGACAGGTTCTTTAATGTACTGGTTATTGCTTTCAAAGTACTCTTAATTGCCTAAATTAATAATGACTTTGTTTTTTTTTTTTTTTGTTCCTTTGGTTCTTATAAGGGACAAATGAATTTGAATTACCCTCTAAAGAATTGACTCACTGGTCATCTTCTGATTACTTTTTACATTCATTATGAAATTTCAAGAAAAAAAAAAAGAACAGCAAGGTCACCTTCAGCATGTTTTGGTGTTTGTGAGAAAAGCAAAGTGACATGAGCTCCACTTAACCAGTTCTTGGGGACAAAACAGAGACTGCAAAAACAGGGGGAACTAATGTCAGCTCTGAATGGCATCTGTGTGTGCAAAGCAGTGTGAGAACTCCAGACTTGTTTATTGAAAGGTACATTTTTATTAATCTTAAAATAGCGATGTAATAACACTGTTATATAAACAAAGCCCAATACAAAAAAGATTTTTGACCTGATCTGAAAACTAGAGGAAAGGAGAATCCTGTTTTGTGAGTTGTGTTTATATTTTTTTGAGAATACTAAAGTAAAGCAGATGTAAAATCTTCCCTAGCCTGTTTTTTTTCTTAGCCATAAGCTTTATCCCATAATGTGAAAATCTGCGTTATGGGATGTACATGGGTTTTCTGTACTCCAGCTGGCAGCTCAGAAGAGAGGCAGAAAATTAGTCAGGAACTTTATTAATCACTTGGGAATCAGCTGAGTATGTAATTAGCTCAGAACAGCTTTTTAAAATGTTGCATATAAGGTATGGTAAATCAATTCCAGCTCAATAAATCAGGCTTGTTTGCAAACTTGAACTTCCAGAAGTAGCACGTTGTGAATGCTGATATAGCAGCAATTTGATAGAAAGCCCTTTTCTGCTGGGTATCGGGGTCTTGAGTCCTTGGTGGCAGCACTCAAATTGAAAAGGGAAATGTGGGAAATGAAAAGATTGAGGAATTGCAGTTCAGGTACCTTCACGTGCTGGTGACAGACTGTGAGGGAAACAAAGTGTGTGGGCACTCAGGACCTGCTAACGACAGAAAAAGTATGAAAATATCTCCTGTGCTGTGTTAATTGTCACTGTGGGAGTAATAACAGAGTGAAACAAGTGGAGCAGGTGGAAGCAAAGTAAATAACTGTGGTAATTTCATGCAACGGTTTCTTTAAGAATTTTTCCCTCTCTACTGCATTATAGATGCTATTTTAATAATAATGTTAAATATTACTCTTAAACAAACCAGATGTATACTTTAATTATTAATTCAAGGAAAATTAACTAAAAAGGTAGGAAGATTATGAGTAGAATCTGGTGGCCTTTTTCAGTTCTTAGAATTTCCTGTGTAAAGAAGCTTAAAATGCCTCTAAGTTTTTTTGTTTGGTTTGGTTTTTTTTAATCTAAATGTATAATATCTTGTGAAGGTCACAGCTGCATTCTGAATTATTTTGAGGGGAATTCAGCTTCTTTTTATGTGAGGCTTTCCCTGGAAGAATGCAAGACAACAGTTTAATGCTAATATTCTTCTCATAATATCCTCTCTATTTTTGTTTTCTGTGGTTTCGTTTTTGGTGGTTTTTTTTGTTTGGTTGGGGTTTTTTTTTTGTTTTGGTTTTGTTTGGTTTTTTTTTTTTTGAAAGCCTGGCTGGCAGTCTCAGCAGTCCCAATACAGTGTATTTTTCGAGACAGGGATGCAGTGGTTTGTTCTGTAGACTTACATTCTGCTGTTAGAAGCCTTTTACTAGCCCTACTTTGCACTGAACCACAGCAGGAATACTTCATGCAATTATGGCAAACAGCTGCTGTGGGAGAGCTCAGGGTACTCCAGCTTTGCAGTCAAGAGAAGCCTAAATTGTGCAAAGACTCAGTGAATTTATTGATCAACGAAAGTAATATTACAATATCATTATGTATAAAGTAGAGAGATTTCTTTTATTGTTTAAATTTTAACGTGGTGGTTTTGCCTAGATAACTGAAAATGAAAATTCTCTCCTAGCATGGCAGAGTATGTATCACATATCCCCAGAGTCCCTCTCTTAATGTTTTGGATTTCTACAAGTGGAAGAAAAATCTTCTTCTTAAAGATGATGCAAATGTTTAAACATGGCTGGGTCTTCAGTGGGCTTTCAGTAGTGTGCATGACTTTGTTTGCTTTTAATCTGCATGTGTATATTGAGCTCTTTCTGTGCCAGTGATGAGGTGATGAAAGGGAGAAAAGAGGTATATTATACATAGAAGCACAATTCTAGGGAATAACAACTGAAATTTTTTGTGTCACTGTCATAAAACTGAGGAGGTTCCCAGATATTGCATATTGCAATACTTAGCACAGCACAGTAAAGCAGAGATAATTTTAGTTCTCTTCTTCCTATAGTCATAGTTCAAGTGGCTGTCTGAGACTGGAAAATGTGGAGCCCAAAGAGCAGTTTATTTCTCTGATCCTTATCAAACCAGAACTCATTTTAATGAGAGATTTGCCAGAGAAAGATATTTTTTTATATATATATATATATATGCTTTAGAAGATTAATCTCACTTTCAATAGAAATATGTATCTTATCTTAAAGTAAGAAACATGCTGCCCCAGCTGGGACTCTGAGTAATACTTCAGTTGGCTTGATTGCTTAGTGCTGCTTTTATAATTGAGACCTGTTAATTCTTTACATATTGATAGTGGGGATGGACTCTGATAAAGGCTTGTAGGGCCCTGCACTTCTGAATCATTGAGTGGTTTGGGTTGGAAGGGACCTTAAAGCTCATTCAGTTCCAACCCCCTGCCTTCCACTAGACCAGGTTGTTCAAAGCCCCATCCAATCTGATATTGAACCCTTCCAGGGATGGGGCATCCACAACTTCTCTGGACAACCTGTGCCAGTGTCTCATAGTTAAGAATTTCTTCCTAAGATCTAAATCTACCATCTTGCATTACCCCATGACCTGTCAGTGAATGTTCATACATGGGTGTTAATCTTCTGTTTTAAGATGGTTTTCATCAGCTTTGTTTGAGAGAACTGATTTCCCACATATACTTTTCCCTGTTTTGCTGAAATTGTTCTGGACAATGAACTTGTAGCATAGCTGGAAAGGACATCACTGTTCAATGTGGAGAAACCCTCCTGACATCTGTGGCACACTCCATCCTTTACTCATACATGCAACCTTGAGGAATTTAACAAGCAGCTGATCAGCCCGAACGTTTCAAACATAAGTTAGAGGGTCAAAATTGGAAAGATTTTAAGGACAACAGTAATTTTCAGATAAATGTGTGGGGTGTTTCTACATCTTTTTAGTCAATTTTTTTTTTTTATGACATTGTCCTATGATGTGTGTTGGTTCTTGGACATAGTGTTATAAATGTAGTAAAATTAACTGTTTTTCTTATCTTGTAAGACACAAAAGCAGAACATATGGTATTAGAAGGAAGCATTGGACTTGCTGGAAAAGGACCATTCTAGGACTACTGCCCACATTGCAGGGCTTAGCAAATGGCACCTGTAGAATAGTTGCTGTTTGTGCAAGTTACACAATACTCATAAGCCATTTTTGTGGATCATTAGCAGTTAGAGACTATTTTTGAAGTGATGTGTGCAATATGCAATATTTCCTCAGAAGCCTATCAAATAAAAAAAAAGGAGATCTGATTAAAACAGTATCAGAGAAAGCACTGGGATGTGCTGTTACAACTTGAAATCTCGTTCGACTGCAGTAAGTTGAAGGGAGGGCAAATTTTATGCTTCAGCAAGTTGTAAGGGTCTCTTCAACATTTTCAGCCATAAATAATTAGTTTATGGTGGTGATAGCTGAGTTAGTCCCTTCTCTTGCAGCGCAGTATGTTGAAGCAGAGAAATCTGCTGGATGCAGATAAGCATTTAATGAAAGTCATTATAAAGTATCAGGAAATTGTTCAGAGACCTCCACTAGAGCTAAAGGTGAATAACCCCAGGAGCAAAAACTACATACTAATGGTCCAACTACACTCACAACTTACACTCAATTGTTAGTTAATAATTTATCACTAAGATGACATGATGGTGTGTTTCAGTGCTGCATCACGGATTTGAAGTAAGCTGTGTATAAATTGAGGAGTACATCCTTTTCCCCCAGCATGGTCTCAGACAGCCATGGCAAGTGCCATTATGTCCTGCTCACTTTGGAAGCCTATTTACTCAGGTTATTTGGGTTTATTTAAGTTAGTGACAAATGCAATCAATGTTAAGGATATTTTTATTTCCGCTGGCAGAAGACAGGAAATTGCCCTGCTCCTTTGAAATGTCGATAAGGTTATATGTGGAGATGTTGGGCTGTTTGCTGGTTAAACACCAGTATTGCTGTTTTTAGTGTTTTAAAACTGAAGTGGTTGTGGTCATGGAGCAAACTGGGACAGAGCTTGGAACAGATTGGCATATTCTGAACTGGAGTGTAGAGTTTTTAACTCCAATAAGCTGTTCTCATCTGGGCTTACTAACAGGAAACTTGGGATATTTTTGCAAGTAAGCTAAACATAAGCAGTGAATATATTTTAAAGTGTATGTATATATATGTATTGGCTTTGTTTGTTAGCAAATCTCTGCAAAATACAAGTGTTCACTGAACCCTACACAATGTTAAAGTTTCTTCTTTTACACAGTAACCTAATGCTGAAGAAGGTTCATCAGTTTTAGCACCTCACTAAGTACTGTATCTTACACTCCTCAAAGATAAATGAAATAGTTGTAACAGAATTTCAGATTTATTTGATGGCAGAAAATGCAAAGAAGTTAGCCTTTTGTGACCTCAGAGTCTGAAGGTGCATGCAATGATGTAGTTTGTCCTCCCTTGAAAATGAAGGAACCAGAATGTTTTCCACAGAAGACTCTCTCCTTGGTGGCAGCCTTTTCACCAGCTGTCTGTTCTCATTTCTGGATTGAGTCTGCTCCTTGGTCAAAAGTCAGAATAAGATCCATAAAATCAAACAGTGATTTCTGAGAGGTGTTAATTCCTACGAGGTTATGATAGCTAGAGGGAATAATTTATATGGGAACACTTTTGGAGCTTTTTTGTTTTTTGTTTTTCTCTGTGAACTTGTCAGTGATATGTACTTTGTGTAGAAGAATGAATCCTTCAAGCTGAAAGTATAATCTGGTCCTTTCATTGTGTCTTCACAACCATAAAATAAATGCAATTAAAATAATAAAAATTATTTCCAGGGAGCTGTACACCTTTAAAATTCCTTGTCTTGCACTGGCAAGACAAGGGGCACTGGCATGACTGGGGCTCTGCCAGACAATGTTGTAAATGTTTTGTTGCAGTTTCTGTGATGCATTTATTAAATATCTAAACAGAAACATTCAAATAGAAGTGGCATATCCTTCACCGAGTGGGAAATTTCAGACACCATTTGACTGTTTACGCTAAGAAAAAACTGAGAGGGTGGCTGAGATGGTCCAGTATATACCAGAAATAAACTGGAATTTTCAGCTGCAAATATGAGTGTTCCTAGAGGGGCAGAGTAATTCAAAAGACAGGTGGGATAGAAAAACTCTGTGACACGTTTGAGCAGCAATAAGTAACATGCTTGCAACTGCTTAATTTCCAATTTTGCCTTGTTTTGTAATTAAAATACTTTAATTCTGCACTCTTTGGATAGCAGAGTGAACAATGAATTTGTGACATTCTGACTGGACAGTGAATTCTTTTTGCATCTCTCTGCCTTTATATTTATTTACTTATCTACATGTACTTTTTCAGTATCATTGGTAGAACTTGCACATAACATATCTGACTGAAAAGGGATGGCTCCTAGTTCCTGCCACCTCATTATTTGTAAAGAAGCACACTACTGCTTCTTCATTCTACTTACAATAAAAAACCAGGGCAGGATAAAGCATAAGTGTACAGATATGGTGCTCCCAAGGCTTGAATTGGCAACCAGAGCATGCACCTGACATCTCCAGAGGGAAAGGCTGGTTGTTAGCACATGTTAAAGATCATAGCATTGCTCTGCTCACTGTTCTAGCCAGGGCAAACTGGCACTGAGATGTGCTGTAATCAGATTTAGTTTTCCCAGTGTACATGTACTGAGAGACAGTGTAGGTATACTGAGAAAAGACTATCAGTTTTATTCTAATTTTAATATTTTGAGAAGAGTATAGAGACTGAATGCTGTGTGGGTAACAGCCTAACAAAAAATAATTGGCTTGCAGGAGAAGGTATTGTTTTACTGATGGTGTGTAAGATTTTCTCTGGAGAATGTCACTGTCCCCTAATTTGCAATGAGATATTGCACTAGGATTCACAATCCAGTCTGTGTGCACAGGGCAGGATTAGCAGGACCTGGGTCATACCCAAGAGACTCTATGCTAGAAATTTCACAAATGATGAATGTGCTTATCTTGGAAAATTACTTAGTTGATGCTCCCTGATTCAGCCACTGTGGGTATTTGTCAGTCCTGACCAGCATGTGGACACAGTCTGTGTCCTGTGAGGTAAAACAAATGATTAGCATGTTGGCTTTTCTGCAAATGCAAATGAAATAGGTACATGTGGGACCTCAAACTGATGCCACCTCCCTTTGAAAGTTGTATGTAGCTTTAGCTTAGGCTGACAGCAGGCGTGCAGCTGAGAGTACTTTTTAGAATGTTATTTGCTGATAAAAGCATGTAATGTGTGCTCCTGTAGTTGGGTATTGAGTTGCACTAATCCTAATTTCAGCATGTGCCCCTTTTTGGAGTTGCTCTGTGTAAACTTCTGGGGAATCCTGAGAAGGAGCAGAGGCAGCTCACCCAGCACACTGAGCACATTTCTTGGGGCGTGACTGTGTAGGATCAGCTTGAAAGGACTGAACAGGTTTTTTTAGGTCTGTGACTGAAATTCAGTCTCTCTGTGAAGTTCATTTCTGTGCTTCAACCAGTACTAACCCACCAACTATACACCAACATTGTGGGAGAGGTTTGAAGGAAACTTTAACGCTGAATGTGTCTGCTATGAGAGGACACATGGAAAATAATTTAGCCTGTTGAAAGGAGCAGAACTACTTTACACTGTAAGGGATTTTGGGATCTAGCCTTTGAAAAATGGGATGCTGTACTTAATTGATTCTCCCCATCAAGTGGTGATCTGTCTATCTTTGCCCAATTTAGCGTTGTCATTGAATTTGCACTATTCATCTTGCTTACAAATGTGATGGGGGTCTGTTCATCTTGTTAATAATGCTTCAGGATTAATGCTTTGGGACCCAAGTCATGTCATCCTTTGTAAGAAAGCAGTGCCAGGAAAACAAAGAGTGGGAACTTCTTTTTCCATAATAAATATACAATCAGTGGAAATGTTCTATTACTTACTGTAGTTGAGGTGGCCAATTAACTGTATGTAAAGGTCATTCCTACCAAATGCTGAATGTGGGAAGTACATTCTTTGACAGAAGCAAGGTCACCTCTCCATATGTTTGCTTTCATTGTTATTAATATGCACATTTTTTCTGAATGTTTAGCTAAGTTAACATAATTATGTGTGACAGGTAGTTTCCTGAGTGATAGGGAAGTGCTTAGGGAGTGGATTTTTAATAACATGAAGGATCATATATAAGTTGAAAATTGCAGCCTGATAAATAGGTTTGTACTGATGAGAAGAGCTCACCAAACAAGTCAGCTGAGGTAACAAATTAATAATTAAGGTATTGAGATGTGAGAATATATTAAAAAAGAGTTTAGGGCCCTGGAGGAAGTGGGAACAGCTATTTTGGGTCTGCCTTGTTTTTCTAAAGAGAATAATTCACAAGTAGAGGTCAACTATTATTAGAGGAAATGCACAACATGCCTGGCTGCCTTTGTAAGTTTTCAGTGTCAGCCCTTAAGGACATGGAATGGGATTTTCATGTTTCCATAATATATCTGTTACTGAAACTATTTGGGTTCTCTCACTGAAAGTGTCTGAAAAACCATCTTATTCTAGGAAGTGTTAGCAAGCAGTGGTGCCAAATCTGACTAAAGAATGCTTAGGCATCTCAAGTAACAAACTGGAAAACTTAGAAAGAAACATGGAGTTCTTTTCCAAAGTCTGGTGCTTCATCCAGATATAATAGTTCTGAAACAATTACTGTTCAACTATTTAGTCAGTACTTCTCATGTTGTATGGCTGCCTTAAGAATTCCTGCTTGGCACATGAATTGGAACTGCTAATTTGACCTTTCAACCACCATAATCCAAATCCCTCCATACAACTGAATACAATGTGGAAGGAATCTCACCATGCCTTATCTTAAATAGCTGCAGTGATGGTGTCATAAGTTGGTTATATATTCTTGTGGGTTTTATCCTCATGAGAAGATCAAAATATTTTCTAATTCTGACATTTGCTTTTGCTCCCAATAAAAAGATAAGAAGTCTCATGTTTTCTTTTTCATCTCTCACAAACTTCTGTAAGGGAAGGCACAATTACCATATATTTATTCATCAGAAAGAATTTGACATTTTTGGTATTTATCAACAATTTACCGTTTATGAAATGAGAAAAAGAATACTTGCCAACTGTTCTATATGTTGACAGATGTGTCCTGCCAATGCCTGCCTGAAAGAATAACTGTGTTGCATGAGATTTTGCTGTAATGCATGTAAATGAGCACGGCATCTTCCATAAATACAGAATAGAAAATATTTCTACATATATGACAAATTCTATTTAAATACAGCAATTACACAGAGAGGTTGGTACTTTGCATTTGGCGGTTTGGAGGCCACTTGTTGATAATTCAGGAAGAAAAAAATTCATGCATATGTTGCAGTAGCTCATGTGTGAAGGGGAAACTGCTGGTTTCTTTTAAGTATCTGAATACTTTAGATGTTGGCCACTTCTTTTCTGAGAGAGGAGGCTTACAGTGATAATTTTGTTTTTGATTTGCAGTTCTGGAGTGTAAGGTAGAATTAGAGGGAAAAGGAAGTTATGTGCTGGCTCTGGTCTAGCTGTGGGAATGAGAAGTTTCAACATCTGACACAAGTCAGGCTGTCTCAGTTTCGTTTCCAGTTTCAGTGACTTGAAAGGGATCTTTGAAAGACTTGATTATTCTGGCTTCTGCATCACTACCCCCTCCAACCCTCATGTGTCCCACTCTACCTCTTTCCTTCTTCTTTGCCAGCCTTCACCTCATTTTGCATCTTTGCCTCCCCTCTCCCTGCTGATCAGCAGGAATCCTTCGTGCAAAATTCCCAAGGGTTGCGGGTGGAAATGTGACAACATTTGAAAGGAGAAGTTCAGCAGATTTAAGGGAGTTGTTCCTTCTACCTTACTTTGCCAAGCAAAATACATTTCATAAGTGATGCACTCTCTTAATAAATGTCATCTTCCTTGATGCAGTGAAGATGCTCTTGTGCTTTTTATGTATTTGAGTTAAACACACTTTTTTCTAAGGCTTGAAATACCAGTGGCACCAATAGTATGTCTTGTAGTCATGCAGTGATGGCAGCACACTTTGTTTCTATAGCATGGGCAGATAATTTATTTATGTTTTATGTAAAATAATGTAGCCAACATAATTAGACAGTAATTTGTGACTTCCAATGTAAACATTTTAGGAGCTATGTAGTCAGAAGCAATTGCTAATTAGAGAGCTGTTAGCTAAACATATATAATTGGGAACAGACTGACAGGCTATTCCAAACAGCAGGCTATTTATAACTCCATGCTGTTCTTAAATTATATTTTGTTTAATGGACTTTGGACAGTGCATAAAAGGGGAGTTTTGTGATTTGATCTGCACTTTAATTTCTTTAAATAAAACGAAACCTTGCAAATGTGAATGCCACACAGGCTAGCTGTGATAATTAAAAGGTATTATTAACTAGATGACTTTCTGGCTGAGCCATTTTCTAATTTCCTTAGGAGTGTGGACTCCCTGAAGAGAGTTATAAATTCAAGTATTACTTAATTATGCTTTTAACAATAAAGGGCACTTTAATCAGCAACCTCTCAGAAACCCTTCTCCTGTAGTCATTTATTCAAACAATGAAAAAGTCAAGAGATACGTTATAATATAAAGTCTTCTAAAAGTACAATGTACCCATTCACAGTCCCTAATTTATGTTGCATCTGTTCCTATCGGTGCTTACCCTTCAATATTAAAAAGAAATATTAATTTAACTGTTTTCAGATACCAGGAGTGATTTACTACAAAGATTATTGTCCTTTTTAAAGGAAAATTTTAAAAAAAGGTATGTGGGCATCATGATCATACTCATGGATAGGGGTGAATACATGAATTCTTATAGTTGTCCACTAAAGGACTTGTTATGTTTCAGAAGGTGGGAAAACTAAATATACCCTGGAGACAATTTTAGTGTTGAATGGGAGGTTCTATCTTGAATTTTGAGGGAGAAATGTGTTGGTTTCTCTTTAGGACTGTTGTCTTTGGAAGCTGGGAGAAGAACTGATTAGGGTGCTGGAAGGGGTGCTGTGAGCCTGGTAGTGCTGGTATTAAGCTGATTAAAATGTTAAAGATTGTCTCATCTTTAACTCATTTTAACATTATTCAGGTATGATAAGAGCTCTTTTTGTGATAGCATTTACCTCCTGCTCTAAAAAGAAATCAAATGAGATCGAGAGACAAGAATATTATCTTGAGTTTTCACGTGTTTTTGCTTTATAATGAATAAATGTGCTCTGCAAACATGGAAAATAAAAATCATATAAAATTAAGACAGTGATGGAACAGGGCAGGTTTTACTGCAATTAAAATTGCTTTCTACTTTGGTTAGTTTCTTTCAAGAGTCAAATAAATAACGGTAAAGTCTTTTTCCTTATTTTTATCATAATTGTTGCTTATATGGCATGTAAAACACAGCTGTGTCAGTGTGCACGGTAAGAAATGAACCTTCCTGATGTAGAAGCCAAAGGCAGAGTTAAAACAACAGATTTAAACCAAAGTGCTGTCACATTTCTTGTACTGTTGGTGTGATGTGATCACAGTCAAGATGATTGTGCAGGTACAATGTGAAGATGACACAGTTCTTGTGGCCGTGTCCCCTCTGCCAGCAGCTGCCAAGACAATTTATGTGTAAACTGGAATTGTAGTCAAAGAGCAGCATTCCTTAGGTGTGGCTGTTCTGATAAGAGTTCCAGTAAAATCTCAGCCCCAGAGAGATTTGCTTACATTTGAGTGTGGTTTGGCTAAAAGTGGAGGCTGAAGCTGCCAAATAAATGTTATGTTTTAAGCATTCTAAAACTAAAGATGGAATTGTCTCAAGTACTTGGAGAATATACGTACAACAAACAGATGTAAGACCTCACTCAGTTCCTGCTAAAGCTGGTGGGAAGTTGAACAAACTATAGGATGATGTGAGAGACCTCAAAAACCACAGTAGGATTTCAGAAGGGGGTAATATTTTAAAGCCCCTGTGTGTTGTCTGGCTCTAAAACTGCAGGCAAAATGATAAAAATCATGAAAATTATCCACTGAGAATGTGTAAGTTGAGTAGTACATGGAGAGCTGTCATGCCAGAATGCTTAGCTGGTTCTGGGTCCTGCATCGCTGGCCAGCACTGTGCAGCCTGACCACTGTAACTGTGCGGGGTAAAAAAATTGTAGATGATGTACATTCTCCTAATCAGCAAGATTCCTTTTAATTCATGATTCTGTAAAAAAAAAAAAAAGGTAACTTAGTGAGGCTGCTTTTATCAAACTGCATACTGATGGTAATTTTCAATCTGTGGTGCATAAATTGGAAATAGAAAAAAGCTGAGATTTCACAAAATCTTACTAAAAAACTCTTTTTGCATTCATTAAGTCTCTTTCTGTCCTTTGTATATCTTAAATGGTTTTGACCATAACTGTAGCTTCCCTCCTTGAAATTACCCATATTTTGGAAAGTAACATTTGAATGCAAAATGTTCAATATTGAAAAATGGCTTCCAATTAAAAATCTAGAAAAAGAAAGTAAGGGGGAAAGTTGATTATGTTTCTTGTCTGTTTTGACTATTTCTTTTCTCTTTGATGGTCTCAATTCACTCATTAAGGGCCTGTGGATTATTTAAGCTTTGCTTATTTCTATGACTTATCCAAAGGTTTGGTGATTCAATTTAAAGTATGTTGGGTTCTTTAATTATTAAAAACCACCTTGGACATGATAATTTCTAATTTGCAATTTCTAATTAAGGAACTTTAAACGTGCTAACAATAAACACTATGGTTAAATCAGCAACAGAATTGTTTTTAAAAGGCAATTTCCATTTCTTAGGCTGTGTTAGTGTTCTGACATTTCTGGGCTACATTACATTACATTTCTGTAAACCTTATTAACTTTTTCACAAGCAATTAATTATGAAAGCAGTGGGAGTAATAAGACTTGATTTTCAGTTCATGGTTGGACTCTTATCTAAAAAGGCAAATCAGCAAATGCTGATTAAAGTTTTTCCTATGGTTGGGATGTTCACAACCCTCTCTCTGGTGTATAATGAGAATTGGGTTCATGTTGGAGCCTTTAAAAAAACTTCTGAGAATGTAACTGCACTGATTCAGAGATGTCTGGAGCACAGGTGAGCAGATGTGCACTAAGAAGAAATGCACATGCTCTCAGAATATCTGGTTTGTGTAGTTTTGCTTCAACTCTGCCTACAACAAACCGAGGGGAGGACACAGGACACCAGGCAGGAATTTCACTGAGTGGTTGGCCTTGTGAAATACTGAAGTTCATATTCTAAATGAGGCAATACACAGGTTTGAAATTAGACTTCTCTCATAAGTTCCTGGGTAGAGGGATGTTCTGGGGTCAGTGGGAATGACTACTAGTCTGAGAAATCTTCCATAAAGCTTCCTGCAAAACTTTCATTTCAGTAACTTGAGTTTGTGATGGCAAAAAATGTTCTCCATTGTCTTTCAAAGTGGATCTGAATTAATCCATTTGGACTAGGAAGGAACTTCCATCTTAATGATGACTTATTAAAAAAGGAATAAAAAGCACAAGTCCAGTTCTGCATCCAAATAAGCACATGATAAAGGGAAGAGCTTTGTGATTGTTTGTGGAAGGGCAGCTTTGTCTTGAGTCCAGAGTCACTTGGCAACATTTGTTCTCTCTTCAGGTACTTATTTCTTTTTTTGAATCACCTGTCTTCATTTTTGATACATGGTTTGTATTCATCCCTCCATTAACATTTCCCTCTTCACACATTAAACATAATTTTGTGAATGTATTCTTGGAATTCTACCTGAGATGGACTATTAAGCATTGCAATTAGTAATGGCATCATTAATAAATCTGAACAAGCCAATTAAGATGCATCTGTGAACAATGATTAGCTCTAGAAATGGAGCTATTAGAAACAAAATATATTAAATATTTTACAGATTCATTCTTTTTTTGGAGGGGAGGATGTAAGGAAGGATTTTGTTTTACTGTTTGAAATTTGGATTACTCTGGATTTCGTCCTCCCGAACAGACTCTGAGAAGATTCTGATATGAACACCATTTTGAGAAAAATACAGAAACTTTAATCTAAAGTTTCTTAATCTCTTTTGAAGTAAAATTCTCTAATTGAAATTTGTAATAACTAATACTAATTAGGTTGCAGTGCAAAAGCAGTCTGTGTTGGTAGCTGATCAAGAGTGCATGTTCTTTCTCTGTTCCATGTCCTTATTTCTATTATTGGAATATTTTATATAGCTAATTTTCAGATGCAGCCTGCTTATTATTTTGATTCAGCTGGACTCAGAAGAATTTATCTCAAGTATCTTTGTTGCTTGCTTATTTTTATATTTCTTCATGCAAGTAAGAACACACTGAAGTGACCAATTGGTATGGAAGTCTTTGCTGATGGCAGCTGTTTACAAAATTCAGATTACTTTTCTTATTCTGAAAACTTGTTAAAAATAGAGCATACTTATTTCCAGCTAATAGAAGTTATTGAT
Source organism: Lepidothrix coronata (assembly GCF_001604755.1). Taxonomy (NCBI): domain Eukaryota; kingdom Metazoa; phylum Chordata; class Aves; order Passeriformes; family Pipridae; genus Lepidothrix; species Lepidothrix coronata. Next base: position 2,246,843 of record NW_016690333.1, on the reverse strand, counting down.
TATTGTCAGTCCTGTTTTGCTGGGAAAAGTTAAGTGTCTGCACGTGCTTCAAACAAGATTTAGGCAAATATTGCAAAGAAATGTGTGTAAATATATGTTCTGGTAAACAGAGATTTTCTTCAGCATATTTCTAATACCTGTGTGCTATTTCATCAAATTTATTCAAAAATTATTTTTAGTCAAAAAGGCATCCTTTCTATTTGCAATGGGTTAATGTACATTAAGATTTTGTGAAGGTGGCTTTAGAACCATCAGAAAAAAGCAAAAAAACCCCAAACAACTAGGATAAATGTAAATTTTTTTTCCTCCAATACCAAGCAATCAAAGGCTCAGCTAAGGAGTTTCTTGAATTATTAAGGGACCCATGTTTATAGCTAAGGAATCTGTGTGTGTAGTTTGATGCTAAAGGGCTTGATATTGGGAGACTTTAAATCAGTTCTATACTTTATAATTCATGGAAGTAAGAGGAGATCATGGTCTGGAGAGAGATGTATATTTTTATCTGGGAGGATGATGAGATTGATTCCTGTACAAGGTAGATAAATGTTTAGAAAGGCAGAAGTCACAGACTCACCACAGCTCTTAGAGTACAAAATATCAGTAGGTGCTCCTGAAAATCTACCCAGTAAATTTTCTCACTGTGGAAATCTCCAAATCCTTGAATAGCCCAGTATTTAAGAGCTGGGATTTTACACTTTTACTATTGTGGATACTTTCCAATTGCTATTGAGGTTTGACTGTTTATGCTAAATACTGATTCTGGGTTGTTGCATGTGGGACTTCTGCCAGATCCCTGGAGCTGGAAACAGAGAAGGGGGGTGTGAGTGACTTCTGGAATAAAATCTAAAGACAGTTGAATAAAAAAGGCAATTATGCAAAATAAGGTGATATTCAATACAATTTGTACATGGAGGACCCAACTGTGTGCATTTGACATTTTTAAAGCACCCTAACAAGTTGTTGAGAACTTTCTGACAAATGTGTATAATGAGGTTCTGTTCAGTCAGGGGTGCAAGAAGGTTCTGCAACAAGAATTCACTTAAAATCTTGTTAGAGCTTACCACTGTTTTATTCTGTCTAGTGTAAAACATGCAGTAGGAACATTGCAAAATGACTCTATTTCCTAACCACTGTAGTAATTAAGGTTAGAATCTGAGTATTTTGTGTTTGTTGTGGTTTTTTTCTTCTTTTTCGGTGATTTGTTTGTTTGTTTGTTTGTTTTTTTGAGAAGAAATTGCTTTTTAGTTAAGGAAAAAAAAAAAGGATCAAAAGTGAAAATGGGCAATGAAAAGAACCTAAAATCACCCTTTTTTTAAACTCCTCTGCTCCTCATAGTCTTTTTGGTATTTGGGAGAAAAGAAACCAAACTGAAAAAAAAAATTAATTGTCATGATATTAATTTAATACAGTTGAAACGTTTTTATTGACCAGAATGAAAGTTTCATAGAGAAGGTAAAGAGATTATGTTTTTAAAATAATTCTTAATCCTCAAAATACCCATTGAACGTGAAAAAATATTTTAAAGAATCATGTCTATCTTCTTCCCTTATTTAGAAAGGTTTATATCTGTAGCTATTTCTCTTTATTAGGAAAAATATCTTGTCCAGTTTTTAATGGAAGGTGGGGGATATAACTCTAATGTGACCTACTGTAAACTGTAGTTTGATTCAAGCAAGTAGACCTGTGGTGAAATGACTTCCAAAATTACCTGGTGATTGCAGTTCAAATGATACAGCTGAGTAACTCCTGGGATTTTCCTGTCTCTTCCAGCCCCTCTTCTGCAGCTTCAGCTGAATTTGCTTTTGGAGTTTGTCTCGCTAAATGTTTGCAAGTCTGACATTAAACAGTGCCTTAAAACTTTCTGGAGCAATGTGCTGTGTCTCCCATTTAACAGGCTTAACTAATTGGAATGTTTATACAAAAGGGCACAGTTAGCCTCTGCTTAAAATATCTTGACATTAAGCTGTGCCTCCCTGAAAATGAAGTGTGCTTTGGATTCCTTTACCACCTGCTGGTGTGAGGATTTAGTTGAATAACTAAGCTGTCCAGATTTTTAGTGGGATTTTTGAGTCCTAAATTCTGCAATATGCATGAAGAATAATTTACTAAATCCACAAAAATCCTTTGGACGCCTTCACGTAACTCAAGCTTTATTTAGAGTTTCTAGTTTCTGTCTCGAATCTTAATATACTTTCATCCAGTGTTGCAGTGCTGAATATTCTGTGAAACTGAATTCTTTCCTTTAAATGAGTGATGAATGTGCCCTAAGGTGCACTCAGATTGAGTTGCACTGGCTGTGTGATTCCATATGTAGTGGTCTCCAAGCTTTCTGAACATGCACCTCATCAGCAAAAAAATTTGAGCATGCACTCCCAAAATATGTATTTTTATTTAGGAGAATTTATTAGAGATAAATATGAAATAAGCAATATTTTAAAATGACTTTATTATTTAATTATATACAAGTTTCTTTTGAAAGCCAGTTCCTTTCTCACTGATTCTTAAAGCATCACCTTTACCTTGAAGGGACAAGTTGTGTTTATTTTTTCAAAATTATGCTCTAGGTAAGATACCTCTGGCTTTCTGTGCTTCTGTGCTTTTCTGTGCTTCTTACCACAGAAAAGACCAGTAAAGCATTGTTTGAAGACTGTGACTGTTGCCTCTTGTTCCATCCCTTCTGAGACCACTTGTGACTTCTCCCCTTTCAATTAGCTGACCCCTCAGGTAATTGAAAACTGCAATTAAATGCCCTGAGCCTTCCCTTTCTCAGTTGGTGCAAACCTGGCTCCTCCAGCCTCTCCATGTACCTCAGCTGGTCAGGACCCATGTGTTGGTGGCCCCTGCTACACTGACCCCAGCTTGTCAACAGGGAACCCCAAAACAGACCCACTACTCAAGGTGTGGGTTAGAGGTGCTAAATATGGGGGAGTAATCTGGTGCAACCTGCTGGATGCACTCCTGGGAGTGTGAGGCTTCTTCTTCATTTCTGTGATATTTGAAGGTGCTCCAAGAAGAGAAGGACAAAGTTTGGAGCACTTTCCATTTGTGTATAACTTGTGCTTGACTGAACTTCTAAATAAGCTGCTAGCTGTAAACCTCTGAGCTCTGAAATATTTCCACACCTCTACAGATTAATCCCCTGCCTGTTAATGTGAAGCTTGTCAATGCCTTATTCATACAAGCTGCAGGTTTTCCTTTTTTAGTGTGACAGCAATTTAACTGAGCAACAGTTTTAGTATTTTAAAATCCTGAGATCTGTATAGATTTGTATTATACTTTTTAAAGTAGGAGTATACTCTGTGATTAAAACCATGAACTAGATAAAACACTTAGCACTTTGTCTCTTAAGAGATTTCGTTTGGCCTCTTGGTAGGAAAGCAAAAATAACATTGATCTGGCACATTTAATATCAACATCATTGTGGGAAAAAGAAATCCTTTGTCAGACCAAAAGGATAAAGGCTTTTTGTATTTGATATGAACATTAGGTGGTATAAGATGCTGGGTGGATAAAATGGGAAGACAGCAAGTTATGAAGAAAAAATGGGTGGAGAGAGAAAATGTGATTCCAGGGAAGCAGCTGCATAGTGCTTCATCATGATCATGCAGAAATAAAGTATTAATAAAGTGTTATTGTTAATACTTATTGTGGCAAATACATACAAGAAGATTCATGATATGCACATGAAATGAATGTTTCATTTGCCATTCTCCTGCCAGCAGTTCATTATACAGCTCTTCTTCAAATAATGTCATGCTTCTTGTTACTGTGTTATACTTAGTGGAAATTGCAGCTGAAGGAGTTAGTGAGGTTGTGGCAGAATTCACTGAGAAACCTGATTTTAGTAAATTAAAGGTGTTTGATGAAATGAAGATACACATGTGAAGAGGAGGAAGGAATAAGCATGCTACTCTATATTTCTAATTATAGCAATCCTAACTGAGTGATTGGCATGTGGATTCTGCAGGGTGAATATTTTTCCACATTCAGATAACAGAGCTCTTGGTGAACCTTCCCACTCACCCTTCCATTGCTACCCTTCAGTGTTATGAATCGTGTTCACATTTCTTGTGCTTATTGCTGCCACTTAGAAGGCACTGTTTTTAGTGTGCTCTAAAATGCTGCTTTAATTTTTGTGATTGGTTCTCAGCAGGAACAACACTCCCTTTAACCAGCTGCTCACTTCTTCCCTTCCCCTGTGCAGCTCCCTGTCCCTCCACACTGCACTGTCCCCTTGTGCTCTCCAGTCAGACCTAACATGCAGATCAGAATCTTTCTGAAGCTGTTCCATTTTGCTAAAAAACGAGGGAATAGGGAAAAAGGCTCAGGCATTTCTAACTAGGCTTCAATAAATGGCAGGTTTGTACTGTAAGACAGTAAAGCTGAGAAATTAAAAAATAGAGGAAGGTAACTGATAAAGTCAAACTTAATGTGGCAGCAGGAATGGTATCTAGGAAGGATATTTTAATTATACATTTCTACTGCTGTAACTTTATTTTTAAATATTACATTTTAACTTCTATTTCTTGCATGATTAATCCTATTCCTGATTAATTTGAAACACTATGTCTGTGCTACTCCCACATAATACTCCTGGAGGAATAATGTGCTTCAGGGACAAATGTTAACTGAATGTGCTGCATTATCTTTTCTTGGCATAGCAAACAAAAGAGGAAAAAAAATCATTTATTTCCAGCTTCAAAAAGCAGCTTTAGGGGATCACACTGGCAGTGCTTTGAATTCAACTGAGTGATTGTGGTAGCTTTTCCTTAATTTTGCCAGCAAACAGGAGTGATGACACACTCCTTGGAAACACTGGATGACACTGAATTGGAAACATAAGACTTCTATGGAATCCATTCAAGATGAAAACAGCAATCCTGTTCATCTGTGCAACACAAAGTCATCCTCTCCCTCCTCTACACTACTTGTTCTAGAAAATGAATATATTGGACTAACTAAACAATTATAGGTACTTCTAGACCCTGATAGCCTAAAATAATCTGATATTACAGATTCAGTAATGTATTTGAAGGAGATTTTTAGAGAGCTTAGCACTGCTACAGGAATGCCACATAGATCCAAGGCCTTAAATTATTCTGCTGCTGTGTCTGAGGAGTCATAGCAGAGGATGGTATAAAGGTCCTCTGCGAGAAAAAAAGAGGAAAAATGTGAAAGATGGTTTTTAAAGGAGATCAGGAGAAAAGTGAAATGCCATTTGGATCCAATTATTACTGCATGTTATTATGTGCTTTGCTGTTTATATTATTTATATTGTGACTGTGAATGGATGGGGTGGATCTTCCAGAAATGTTTTACAGAGGAGTACCTTAAAAAGGTTTACATGCAGGAGAACAGATACAATCATTATTTCTAGATGGGATACTTTGTTGTAAAACAGTTTCCTCTTTTTATTACAGGCTAAATGAGTGACTGTGGGTTATTTTGCTGTCTCATTGTGCTGTGCTTCCATACAAACCTGTAGATAAAGTGTTTTCCTGAATGTTTAATGGCAAGAAATGTATCTTTTGTACCATATCCACTGTATAGTATTTACTGTCTATAGTCAAGTTGGCCTTAGGCTTAAGTACAATTCTGATAAATGCTTTATAACTGCTTAGAGCTGTATCTTGCTGGGCTATCTAATTTAGCTGCTATCTAATTTAGCTGATAGTTATCTTACTTGGAATGGCTCTTAATGGAAAAACAGAATTATCTTTCCCTCCTATCCTCTTTAAATTTACCATTTAATTCAGAGAAATAATGTTTAGTTCTAGTTTAGGGAAAAAATCTTCTCCATCTGAGTGTTTTTCCTCCTGTGAACTTGGCCCTGATTTTTGGCTCTGTATTTAGCTGACTTTCAGTTGCATGAATGCTGTCACAGTTGAGTTGTTGGGTCCCCCTCATGAAAAGTATATTTTGAAGGAATGGAAATCATCTGGAAACAGAGTTTGGAAACTTCAGGCAAATAAAGAGTACAATTGTGCAAACATGTTGGGTTGTTCTGTGCACAAACAAAATGAACATACACATCTGGCCCAAGTGCCCGTGGAGTTGTGCTCACTGCAGTTGTAAATCAGACACTCAACTCAAACACGATAATATAACATGTGTAGTACGTAATTTTTATCTGTGGATTTTAAAACACGTTAAAAGGGAAAGTGAGGTAGTTTAAAAGAGCAGTGGAATCCCCCCTTTTATGTCAATTAAACTGTTGGAGGCAGAAAGGTACAATGGGGCTGTTTTTTTCCCCCCAGTGACATCACTTGCAATTTAGATTTGTTAGAAGCAGGCTGGACTTTGAAAGTGGATAAGAATCCCTACCTTAAAATTTTCTCTTTGATCTGCCAAAACAGTTTTCCCTACATTTGCTACTGAACTATGTATAATGCACAGCAGAAGTGATTTGAAATGCTGCATGACAGGAACCTGTGCATAAAAATCTTACATGCATTAGAAGAATAGACTCAAGACAGCTAATGATTTCTAATGTGAAAAAAATCCAGATCAGTGAGCTCTTGTTGTGCCACAAACCTGGGACTAAATCAGAATCTTTTTCAAGAGACATTAGGAATTGTATCCATTTGAATTAAACAAGAAGATTAGACCACTCTGGTTTAATGGTCATCAGTTCCAAATCATACCAGTGCTGAGAATTTGTAGTCTTTGGGTTCCTGTTCACATACAGCCACAGAAACTTAGATGGATTATGAAAGATGCTGGCTTACTGATTTAACTAAGTACAACTGAGGTCATAATTTCCACAAGCGCATTGGAGAACTTCAAAAAACAAATATATTTGGAACATTTTACAAAATGGAAGTGCTGGAGTAGAATGTATTTCCCCAGGGAGACAAATTTGCAAAACTAACACACAGAGTGTCACTCCATCATCTGTTGGTCATTCAACATCAGAGTGAAAAGTTCATATGATTTTTTCCCTATAGTTGAAGATTTTAAGTGTTGTCAGCCTGTCATGACGAGAGGTGGTTCTTGCATTTTTAGGGGGAGAACTAACACACAATAAGACAATTATTTTGCCTGGTTTCACCTTGGTGGACTTGCTGTCTTCTGCAGTATTTCAGATCAGTACAAGATATGTTCTGCCTTGGCCATATTTGTTTTCATAAACGGATTAGTTTGCACTCTGGGACTACTCAGTTTTTATTATCAGTGCATTTTGGGTCTTTTAACAGTGCACATTAAAGCTAAGTTGTTTGCCCCACATCAGCAGTGAACATTGGTACACATCAATACATTATGTCCATGAGGGCAGTTATTTAACTTCTTTACATCACTGCTGTGAGGTTGCTTCAGTGTTACGTTGGTTAACTAAGCAATGTAACCCTATCAGCTGGCTTAAACATAAAGGAATATTTATGTGCAAATAGGAAATTTCCTGTTTGTAAAAGAATTGTCTTATTGATTTGTCACAGAATACAGAAGCAATTTACAAGAGATGTAAATTCATTTATTTACAAAAGCTACCATTTATTATTGGCTGTGGTGAGCGGTTGATACTTTTGTAATTTTCTTTATTATTTCTCCATGCATTTGTTAATTTTTTTCCTTCAAATGTTACATTTAACATTCAAATCTAAGTGCCATTCAGTTTGGAAAGAAGCTTCTGATAGTTGCATCTTTTTTTGTTCAGTTAAATTTAAAGTTTACACTCTGACATTATTGACTGTTGCTGTAAGAGAATTCACACAAGATAGGGGTGGGTGTTTCCTTTGTGCCTCAGTTTAGAATGAGATATCTTATTTATCTTTCTGGCAGAGAAAGCTACAGCTTCTTCAGGTTGAATTGATCACATCCAGTAATCGAGGAGAGCTATTGACTCATGCTCCAGTTCTTGTTTCATTCTAAATTACAGAGACACATTTTGTAGCTGAATCCTCATCTTATTAAAAAAAAAACCCAAAAGATTAAGAACACTTGTGCTCAGGAACGCTCTCAGTTCTCTTTGACAAATGGTTCAATTGGTCATTTTCAACAATGGCAGTTTGCATGAACAAGTCAAGTATTTTAAGATCACTTATGGTGAATTATATAAGTAATGGCTATTGAGCCATTAATCAAGTTGGAATTGTTACAAGTCACTGAAGCACTATCTCCAGGATGGTCTTCTGTCTCCCACTATTTTTGTGTGTTGTGAAAAGTGGGATTTTTGGAACAAATGATTGATTGAATGGGCTCATTTTTGGTTACCAGAGCTGTGGTTTCCCCCTCCCTCCCCCATGTTCAGGTGAGGAGTCTGGGTCAGTCTCCTCAGCAGAGGACACTGTGCTTCTACTGTCGGCTTTGATGGCTTTTATTTTACCAAAGACTCATGTCAAGGAATCAAGATATGATTTTGTACTTGATATTCTGTATGGACACCATGACTGACACTGCAATTATAGCTTTTTGCATTGTTTATGCTTCTCCAAAAATGCATCTGAGTGCTCTGAACCACTGGCTGCAGAGATCTGTGCAAGGGTTTATTACAGTATATAATTGTATTTACCCATTAAGGCCTCCAAGTGTATTTGTGCTTTTCATCACTCTGATGCTGTTTGTTTTATTAATAATTAAATAAATGATTAAATGAATAAGCTCCAAATCACTTTTTGGAAGTATATGATTTAGCACAGTTCTTGAACATCTACAGGAAAGAAATATCCCCTGCTGTGCTTTGTGTTTCTTTCCTCAGTGTTCAAGGGTATGGCTTGTTATCCCCCTTCCTTCATTATTTATATAAACACATTTCTTCCATAGCAAAAATGGTACCAATGATTAATAGTATGTACCTAGATATTATTACTGACTTCCTTAATCCTGGCCTCCTTGATCTGTAAGATCATATAGAGAAGCATATATTCCACCAGTGTATTTTATTAGAGGACACTTGGATTAGAGAATACTTAGTATTAGAGACTGTTTTGAAGCAATGTAGGTTATATTTTTCTTCAGTGAAATTGTGAATTGATCTTACTCATTTGATTTCATGGGAGATCAGATATTTTCCATCAGCTGAATATCCATATATTAACCTAAAGCTTTCATAAAGGAAGTGCTAATGATATTATTTTAGGAGCATACTAGAAAGGCATAAGAGGGTCTATTGAGTAGAATTGTTGAAACACAGCAGAAGGGATGGACAGAAATAATTCATTGAAGAATGCTGCTTGTCAGCTTTGTCTTTCTTTTCAATGTTTCTAACATTTACTAAGAGGTAGTTAAGATTTCATAATCACAAATATTTAAAAGAGCTTGTTGCAGCCACAGTACAGTTTAAGAGGGCCAGTTAGGTGTATAACAAAGGAATGTATAATGAGCTGTTAATTTGCAAGACAAACATAAAACTACTAATTGTTTCCATGGACTACCTTGAAATGTTTTCACAAATTAGATCCATATAATTGTAGGTTTCTAAGAAAACTACAGTCATGACAAAAACTTCAGTTGTTTATTTATGCAGTTTATAGCTTGCTATTATTTATAAATCCTGTTTGATCATTCGGTGTATACTTGTGGATTTCAAACTTATTTAGTAGTGAAGACAGACGTCATTTATGGCCCCCACTAAATACACAGAGAAAGGGTTTTTAAAAGAATCATCCATGGAAGTTTCTACAGCAGGTCAAAAGCAGAGAGTACTTCAGGTTCCGCTCTTGAAATAAAGGAAGAGTTTAAGTATTCTTCCTTTAAGTTTTCAAAGTTTCAGTTTTAGTTATTTTTATCTTTTATTTACTTTGCCCCTCCAATAAATTCAAAAGATCAACCTTTATGTAGTCTCGCTCTAATGAGCCAGCTGTGAACATACAAGTCTGAGGAAACAGAATATTTAAAAAGGACTTAGTCTTCAGAACTATCCAGAATATGATAAACAATTGCATATTTTGTTTCTTTTTGCAGACGCTAGAATGACTTGTGACAAAATAGTTCCTTTTGCTACCCCTTCTGCAGCTGGTTAATGCATTTTGAGCTCCCATGTCCTGTGGATTGAAAAAAAAAAAACCTCAAAACCCAAAGTGGGTTTTGTATCTGCTCAGATACAGAAATGTCCCTCATCACAGTCAGTGCTGTGTTTTAAATAGCTTGGAGTGCTTAAAAGAAACCACTTTTTAGTAGATATGTAAAATTTGATTTCAGACAATATCGACCTAAGTAGAAATAACTTTAATTATACAATATTGACATTTACTGTTAAAAACATTTGTTTATTCCAGTAGTGTTAAAAATGTGTTAACACCCTATAGATTATTGCCTAGATAATGTTGTTGTTGAAGTTAAGTATAATAATTGGTTACATGGGTAAATGATTGCTGATACTACTAAGGAAAATACCTGATTTTTCCAGCTACTCCTTTTTGTATTAAATTATTTTTGAAAGGTGGTCACTCAGATCTGAGATTTAACTCTGATTTACTTTAATTTGAGTTCCATTTTGCAAGTAAAAGATTTGTATTCTGTGCAGTTGTTCTCTGTGTTTTGGTTGATTGGTTTTAGATTAGCTATTTAATGAGAATGGAGTGTGATTGGAGAGCTGTAATGCTGCTGTCACTTTATAAAGTCTCTGCAGTTGTGGCATGAAACCAGTTTGTGACTTCTTTTAAGGGGAATGGTATTGCTACAAGCACAGATTTTCAGATTAAAAAAATGAGTTGAACAGCAAATAAAAATAGGCTGTTATGCCCACCAAACTATTGGTGCATTGTTCTTCATCTAAATGTATTATTCCTTCCAAAAAAAACCCCCAAATAACAAAAACTTTTAAGAACCCCAGCTAAATAGAAGAAATTTGACTGGTGCTTGTGAGGAAGTGATGGCTCTGGTGTAACAAAACCTGTGGGGAAGTCGAAGTATTTTTTAATTTTTTTCTTTTTTTTCCTCAAGTCAGGAGCTCCCTTATGGTGTGAGAGGGTCATGAAAGGGTGTATGTGTAGAGATTTATCCATGCTTTTTTGGGGGGGGGGTTGTTTGTTTTTTTTTGTTAAATGTAAGTTATAACTAATCATGGTAGAAGGAAAGTTGTGTGAGATTTGAATGGTTTTTTTCACTTCCTTCTAAGTAGTTATGTTTATTCAGTGATATGTCCATGCTGATTTTGGATTTTCAAATATGAAAATGCAGGGGTATTCTTCCTGTGGAAAGCTCATGGTCAGGTGTGTATGCCTACTTAGTCATGTTCTTTTTGAGCTGGAAACTTATATAGAATTCTGAATCTTAGAATTAATTGGCTTTCCAGTAAATAAGGGGGTTTTTTTCTGGCTATTTCTTTAAAAGTTTGACATTCTCAGCATGTTTACAAATCTGAACCAGGCATTTAACTATTCTTACCTTGAAACTACAGAATATGGAAGAGATGGTTCTCTTGGACAGTGTCAGGCTTCGTAGTGTTTCTTGCTCCTGTTATTTTTACACCAGTAGGATCCTTACACGTGGAATTGGAACCCTCACTAACTGAGGAACTCAGATTTAAGTGTCCAGGCTTACATATTGGAATGTATTTATCCAATGCAAACAACATAAATAATTTGCTTGTGGTGGTTCTACTGAACCCACCAGTCAGAGATCCTTAGTTTCAGGACAGGGGTGATGTTACAGAGATGTAAAATTACCAGTGCCATTTATTGATTATTGTAGCTGTTATCTATGTTTGTATGTTGTCAAGCAACCCTGCACATATCAATGGTCAAATACCAAGAGCTGGATACTGGGCACAGTCCAGAATGTGGGAGTGGGAATGAGCTCTTAGTATTGATGTAATAGGGGAGACTACAGCAGGATTTTGTCTAAGTGCCCACTGTGTAGATATTTCCGAATCTAAACCCAAGTTCTGTAGAGCTGACCTATTTCTACTAGAAAATTTATTCTTACTTTTCCTTAAAACTCAAAAATTCTGATCAGCTAAATAAAACAAAAGCTGAATAAATAAATAGATAAAGCTATCCCGATGACAAAAACTAAGTTTAAAAGTATTTTGTGAATTAAATGAATTGCATCAAGTAAATAAAATGCATTCTACCCATTTAGTATAGATGTTCTGTCACCAAGATAAATGGACTAGCTATTACAAGTATCTGTGTGGCTGAAATGCATAACAACATAATTACTTTGCCAGCAAAACTCTAACCTGCTTTAATCATTCTGTTCACAGAATAATGTGAAGTGATTTAGTGGGTAGAATGAATCCACTTACAAATTGTTTTATGGTCGTCATGCAGGCCCTTTGTAGAATGTAAATTGATGATGATAATTTTATGGGCAAATGATTTTTCAATTAAAATGTCTTTTCACAGACAAAATGGGAATGTTACAAACTGTTCCAAATAAGTGTATGTCAGGGTGAAGGTGTACAGGGCTATCTAATGTATCAACCAGAGCCTCAGCTGAAGGAACTGCTGTGTTAAAAACGTGATTTATTTTAGTCAAGTTTTTAATTTCCTATCATTATATGTGCAAAGTACCCTTATTTGGTCCCACTGGCATAATAACCAGCACAAGAGTTTATCATATAAACACTACCAACTAACATTTATCTTGTTTTGTTTAACTCTTTTATATATTAATAATTTAGGTTTTAATAATTCTTTTCAGCTAACGATACCATTATCTGTACTACAGTAGTTACAATGTCTGTAAGGATCAGAACAAATGACTGCAGTACAGTCATCTTTAATTTTAAAATTGTGATGAGGAAAGAAACTGTACTGCCCAGTGTAACTAGATGAACTCCTATTCAGCATAGGAGGACATTCTTTGATTCTGCTATATACTTGTTATAATCTAATGTTTCTATAGCACCTGTGTAATTTTACTAAGTCAAAATTCTTTGGCCCTTGATAGCTTCTGCTACTGCATATAAATGCTTTTTTCTTTCCTAGTGAAAGATCAGCCTAAGAAATAATTGTATGGTAACTCTTTTAAAGAGCTATTAACTGAAAGGATAAAAACACAGATGGGTGTGTGATGTATTGTTCAGTCTAAAATGGCATCCTGAAGGAAGGTTTTAAATTTTGAAATCTGTGGTAAAGAAGTTACTAGGAAAAAGGGGCGGGTGAGGTGATGTGTGCGTGTGATGGACATGAGCTGTATAGCAAAACTGATCCAAGGTTTACCAGTCTGTTCATTATTTTCCACTTGGACTTTTCTTTTTTTTCTTGCAGGCTTTTCTCACTCCATTTATCTTCTGCAAGAGCTTCAAGGTAGTTCTAACCACCCTTTCAGCATCTCAGTTCAGTCTTCTGTTTTAAACTCTACCTGAAGTGTTTAAGCTTTCCAAACTCTCACATATAATCTCATTGTTTCTACATTCAACAACAGTAATTTCCTCTCAGACCATTTTTTCCTGACCTTTTTTCTGTTGTCAGTTCCTTATAAAACACTGCTGTTAGTGGCATCTTCCTGACTCACAGCTCCGACTGTCACATCCCTTTTTAAAAAGGCTGCTGCTCTTTTTCTGGTCTGATCTGTAATGCAAGATTCTGCCTTCCATTTTCATTTTAAAGGGGTTAGGATGGATTGGTTGATTCCTTAATTCTGCCACTAGTCCCTTCACACTGGAAGATGTTCCTTCTAGGATGAGGAGTCCTTCATCTGCAGAGAACTGTGTGCTTCCCCTGTACTCTGGTTACAACGAGTCTTGTGACAAGTTCTGTTTCTGTTACTGATGGGCCCAAACCTGTCCTACTTCATTATCTGATCTCTGCCACACATTTTTTTTGGCAAACTTTTGATTCATATGCCTGTTCTACACTCAAATTGAAATATTGCAGCATTCTTAGTGAATGCATCTGGAGACTTCTGTGTTTTTCTTCTGTTTGGATTTCAGCAGCAGAAGCTCTGAAGGGAGCCAGTGACTCTCAGTTAACTTGTCTGAGTCTCACGTAACAGATTTTCTGGTATCTTGCACAAAGTGAAAAACCCCAAACCTCTGTTTTGTTACTCATGCTAATTATCCATCATATGCCAAAAATTTGAAAATGCCAAGCCATGTACATGTCAGAGCAGATTTTCAAGCTTGTCACGCTTTAATGATCTCTTGGTTTTAGCAAACAGCAGCTCCTATTTTTAAAGCCGGCATAATTTCTATATTATTTTTAAGAGTGAGAAAAGAATTTTTTTTTTTTTTAGTAAGAACTTATTAAAAAATTGACAAAGTGAAAACAATCCTCTCTCTTTCTGTTGACTTTTGTTAGAGCATCTAAATGCTGACTCTATGGCTGTGTCCTCATGGTGTATCTTTCTAACATATGGAGGTCCAGTGATGCTTCTCATTATACTGAACATACTAGTCTGATATTTAAAAAAAGAGGGAAGAGGGCACACTTGGGGTGCTAAATCATTTCAGTTCATAAAGTTTATCTTATGATTATGTGTGACCTGATTTCTGGAGAAAAAAGCAGAATAGTTCTAAGATGATTCCAGATTTATATTTCTAATGAATAAATAGGGATTCTTAGCTGCACTGTTAAACTAAGGATTTAGAGACCTTCAAAACTTTTAAATATTCTTTTGGGTTTTTAATTAATATTCTTTCTTTCTTTCTTTCTGATAAATGACTGTAATGTAGTAAATTCCCTCACTCTGCAACTATTTCTACCCCTTTTGATTTTAACTAAAAATGATTTGTCTTCATTTCTGCATCAGCAGCCAGGGATCACTTTGATGGTATCTCTCTCATAACATTTTTCCAATAGGGATTGCAGCTAGAACTCTAACAAGAATAGCAATTTGTTACAGTTTGAGAAATGTCTGTAAGTCCTCAAGGCTTTGTCATTTTGGAAGGAATTTAGCTGTATGACAGGGGCAGGAAAGATGCAGAATCAATACTAAGAAATAAGTCAGAACTAGTGGGTGGTCTGAATTGGTATTGACAAGCCAACAATACAAGCTACTTGTACCTGATTACATTGACTACAATTCTGTAAGGACTTGGATGCCAACTAATGGTTTTGTGATCTTGTGATAGTTTTGAGGTCCATCATCTCGGGCCATCTCGTGGATTAGTTTCTTTTGTGAGTTCTGATGGGGTTGTTATGTCTCAGAAGCTATAATTTAACTGCAGATATTTTCAAGATAGAGAATCTTTTGTCCAAAAACCAGAAAGAAAGATGCAGATAAAATCATGCTGTAATTTTAATGTACTTAATGTCAATCATAAAAAACCTCAACCCAAATTAAAAAAAAAAAATCACGTGATTCAAAATATAAGAGGTAGGTGGTTTTCTTCTTTTTCTGTTTTTGTCAAGAAAAATGGCTCCAAAGGAGGGACTCCAACAGAGAAACAGATAAGGAAAAATAGTGTAATGACATTTTATTAAAATGGTGGTATATGTATAAACCTATTAAAACAAATGGTCACCTCCATGATTTCATTAAACCTAGTTAATACTGGTATAACTTTGTGAGCTTTGGCTTGTTATTTTCATGTTTGTAGGCACAGGACTAATCCAGTGGGAACTGGATTTTGTTATTAAGCAAGTTTTTATAGCTTTGCATATTTTAATTGGGAATAAATCTGCCACAGAAGCAATGGGATGTACATTATTTCTTGAATATTTGGGAAGTATATTGTTCTCAGTGCTCCTTGCTTATGTTATTTGATTCTAATGGACAAAATCTCCACAGGTAACTTTTCAGGGCCTGAGATAACTCTGAGTCCCAGCTGCAGTTGTTTACATTTTCTTGGAAAAATAAAAGAGGTTGGGTTTTACAGCATTCTTAAACCACTAAAAAAATTTGCTCTGAATTTCAATTAGAATTAAATTATCATGGAAAATGCTATCAAGCTTGTATATATTGACTTTTTGTGCAAAGCAATAAAGTCACTTAAACTTCTAGTGGGATTTTGGGAATAGGCAGAGAACGTGCATCTGCAGCCTTCTTTATGACATGGTGGTGGAGGGGGGATTTCATGTTTCTGACACTTGCAAGCATTTCTCTCAGGTCTGTTTCCACCAAATCTCATATCCTGTAGTTCTTAGTAAAGATAAGCAGAAAAGTAAAGCAGAACTCATCTCTTTGACATCTGTGCAATAACCATAATAAATCATGGCTTTGCACAAATGTAGTGACATTTTTGACATTTACTTGTAGTAGAGGATTCTCTGTGGTTCTTTGTATAGCAATAGAAACAGAAAAAGTCTTATTTTTTTGAGCAAAGAACAACATGAATCACAGCATCTTTAAGATATCAGTGTCACTCAGGTCCTCTGTTAATAGCTCCCCTTGGGGTTTCAGTAATGGTATGGAAACTTGTCTTGGAAGAGCTCCTCTCCTCCTCACATTCTCCTGTATTACTTGATTATCAAGAGAAGCAACAAAACAGACTGGAAGCAAGATATTTCTCCATTTTCCTGCTGTCTTTATTCAGAGTTTTGGCCATTTGCTGACAGAATTTAATTTGTTTATTCTGTTCAGAGCCAGGGCAATTGCTTTCTCCCTTTCTGTGGTCAGCACACGTTTACCAAAACAGGACTGTCTTGATTATCTCCAGACAGATGACAACCCCAGTTTGCAACTCGGTGTCTAACTGAGAGAGGTGATGTGTTTCCTCTATTCCAGTAAACTGATTGCAACTGGCAATTGTTTCTGGCATTAAAGATCTAGTAATGATTAAAAAGCTGTACCATAACACAGTTTTTATGAATTGCTACAGTATTTTTTCAAGATAGTAGAGGCTTCCATGTAGGTGTTTACATCTGACTATATCAGAGTCACAAATATCTTGCTGGAGAAGGTGGTAGAGAGGAATTGCCTGAGTAACTGTCATTGACATAGATGAAATTCAGAGTTGAAGAATGTGAATTAATTTACGGCAAAGCATGATTCTAATTTTACAAACTCAATAACAAGCTTTAGATGAGCTATTACCATTTTGAAATAAGGTATTGGAGCGAATAATAGAAGTTGGGTTTTTTTAGTATTTCTGGACAGTGCTAAATAGTGGCCTGAAACCAAATAGAACATTAGGAACTATTAGGAAAGGAGCACAGAACTAAAGAGAAAATGTTGTTATCCTAGAAATTCATGTTGAGCTTTCTTTTTCAATTCCATATGTGCTTCTTGTCCTCATTTGAAGAATATTTAATGCATTAGCAATATATGAGGAAAGCAACAAGAGTGTGCAAGGGAACAGAATGTCTTCCATGTGAGAAATGGTTAAATAGGTTAGAACTGTTAATTTTGGAAAAGTAATGTCAGAGAGGGATATGAAAAGGTTAATGGTATCATGAGTAATGTAGGGAAGGTGGAAAGGGAATGATTGTTCCCTGTCTCTCATAATGTGACAAGTGGTGGCATCAAAATGAAATTACCAGGAGTGTGTTCAAAGCAAATAAAAGGAGCACTTCTTCACACAGAATGTAACTAAGTTACAGAACTAACTGCAAAGGGGTGTTATGGCTCTGTGAAGGACATGAAGACATCATTTCTGGCTGAGCCTGGAAGCTTTTGAGCCCTGAATTGCTGGAGAATGGCAAGAACATGGGTACGACAGATGGTACAGAGCAGAAGGGATGAAGGAAGGTCGGGGGGTCATCACATGGTAGGAAGTGGCAGAAAACCTGTGAACACAGCCATGGATATTCTTTGATATCAGCCAGGCTGACTGACCAGCAGCTCTCTCTGACTCTCTGCTGTACAAATTTTCTTTTCCCAGATTGTGGGAAGTGATAAAAACAGAGAAAAAGGTATTGTCTAATCGATGGTCTCTTTATGTGCTATTTAGGGTCTGGTCAGTCAGGTCAGGGCAAGGGATGGCTCCAATTGGTTTCTCTTTTCCACCTAAATGCTGTAGTGCATAGTTTGGGATTTTGCATTTGCTGCAGTAACTAGAGTGGCCAGAAAATTCCATAGAGGTTTTCTTTTAACAAGTGCCAATGTGACAAGAACTGGCTGTGGGTGTTATTTGGTACTACCAGTATCATTTTCTCATAATTTCTATTACAGTTTTTGCTTGTAATTTAAAATATGAATATTTTTCCCTGTGGTTTCATAATTACTCATTGCAGTGCATTCTGTGCTTTGGCAGTAGTGTGGTGGGGGGTTTTTTGTTTGTTTATTTGTTTGGTGTTTTTTTAATAAAGACAAAGTATCATTGCATGAATATTAGGTATTTTCTAGAATGATTTTAGTGCATTTGTGACATTGTACAGATAGAAATTTTCTGGTAAAGTTACTATTATTGTTGAAAATTTTTCCTGTAATGTTAAAACAGAAGCAGAAAAGAAAGGGGGAAGAAAACAAGCGCAACCTGAATAAATAATGGGCTTCTAGCTCTAAGAAAATGTTGAAAACCTTTTTGGGAGAAGTGCTGACCTAAGAGTAACTCAGAATTTCTGAGGAAGTGCACCATCTCTTTGCTTCATTTCACCTCCAACTTTCAGGAAAATGGTGGTTTGGTTCTTTCAGTAAAAAAGCATTATGGTAAAATGATGGGTTTCCTGGCAACAATTAAATTTTTTCTGTGTTGTAACACACTGACATAGAGATTAATAAAGATTCATGTTGGGAGATGTATTCAATAATTTATTATGTAATTTGATAAACCTTAAAAGTTCACTGGGGCAGATATTTAATTATTTTTATTTCAAATATAGATCAAGATAACAGGAGTGAGCTTTTGATATTTTAATTCATAAGGCTACTGCTCAGCTGAGATGGTGTATTTTTGCATCTTATATGAATGATGATGGAGTTTCTGCAAAGATTGCTTAATTTCTTCTCAAATGGCATAAAAAACTGCTTAGGGGAAGCTTTTACAAAGATCTCTGCTTCAGTTTAGGTGTGTAAATTAGAGTTCAGAACAGCTAGCATTATTGTGTTTAAAAAGTAACAAAAATAGGGAAAGATTGAACTGGAAAGGTAAAGGTTATTTCCCTATCTTAAAAAACCCCAAACCCATAAAAATTGTGATTTTAATTTTAACTTTTTCATATAAAATCAAACAGACTTTTCAGGGGATTAATTTATATACGTTTATATGAATATCAGATTCTTTTTTCATAAGAAAAGTGCTGCCTATTTTAATGTCATTGTCCAAAATGCCTTTGTGTGCATAACTGAAATGACATTTCTGATGAAATGATCTAAGAGTTATTTATATAAACTTACTCAAGGATGATCTTGCAGGTAACTGTGCTGCTGAGGAATGGATGAAATCTAAGAGTTGCTGATATTAATGAAAGAAAAGATGGGCAACTGCTGCTGTTTTAATATATGTGAGGGGGTTTTTTCTGTTCACATGTGTTTTAGACTTTATAAATAACTTTTTCCAGGGGAGCAATCAATAATGTATCTTAAAAGAAGGGTATTTAAGCCCTGTAAATGAATTAGTTTGCATTTCAGAACTTTATCTGGTATCTCATTCAGTTTTGTATTCTGATTCCTCTCACGGTTGTCTTCAGTGCTGAATTTTTGGAGATTATTTCCTCATTATTAATTATTATTTTATAGCCTCAGATAAAAAATCCCCATGAACTGCCAGATTCCATTTTTGGAACAGCAACACAATATGAATTTGAGTTAGGATTCTAAATGGAATGACTGACTTCCAACTCAACAGGAGGAAGATTAGTGTGTAGTTAGCTAACAGCTTTTAATGGAGAGGATTTTTGCTGAGTTCCTATTCTGAAAGAAGAATTCCCAAGACCTTGCTGGCTTTTATGTGTCCTTTGTGTTTTTTTCCCTGAGTAAATTCTTCATACATTTCTAGGTTACTAATAAAGTGTTGTAATTATAATACAAAATGAATTACAAATGTTTTGAGATGGAGAACATTTGATATGTTTAATAATCTAAATCAAAAAAAAAAGGGGGGCATCTTGTGTAAGAAATAACCCAAAAGTGTGTGTTTTATCTACACTGAAACCAAAGTGGGATGGTGCTACTATAGGAATTATTGTACAGACATCAGAAAGACACACATGTCACTGCTGGTAGTTCTGGTTACTGTTTTCACAGATTTTGCTGGTGCTAAATAACATCACACATCTTGTAAGTGTCAGGGTTTCTAATCCTGTATTTTTGGTACCCTGAAAGTCACAGATAAAACTGAGCAAGTGGGACAGAAACAGCAGCACCAATAGATGGAATAGAAGGGATTAGTCAGTGCCTGACTAGTTCGTGCTTGTAGTGGCAGAGTAATCAACCCAAATGCCAACATTTATTAACGCTGTTCACATCAAAGGCTGTCAGATGAGCACTACATGAGAATCCCTGGCTTCAAAAAAGAAATATCGATTGAAATAAACCACAGTTGGAGTTTCAACATCCTCACTCAATACATATATACCTTCATATGCTGTAACAGAGTCTCTGAAGGCTGCAAACTCAATGAAGTACTTAGAGAAATGTCAAATCATGATCTTCACTGGGTGAATACTTGTCTGTCTAATTCCTTCCATTTACTGTTGGATTTAAAGGAATAATAACTGCAGATTGAAAAGCTACTAAACCCCCAAGCTCAGGCACATGTACAAACTACTTCACGTGCAGCTGCTTACTTGTGTGTGACTACAACACCTGTGTTATTGTGGCATTTTAGTGATACTGTATGATGTGGTAAAAATATTAAATTGCTATAAAAGAGTGTGATATAAAAAGTAAATTTTTAGACATTGGAAAAATCTATAATATGTAGTTATTAACATAAAGGATGAAAGATATTTTAAAATAAAATAGTGGACTTCAAATTGATTATGTGATTGCATTTTTGGCAGTGCTTTAGTTATAAAGTCAACTAAGACTTAGGAAAGATATTTGTGTGTGAGAGTATGGAAGTTCCACATTATAAGCAAAGGGCTTTTATACCTCTGCCCAGAACACTTGCATTCTTTCCTTAAGTCAGCTGCCATTGGGAAGTTTGTCTAAAGTTGTGCCACAAATTATGTCTGAACGGAGCAAATGGTAGTGGCTGCCAGACAGTTCTGTCATTGATGCTTCAGTCTGTGCAGAGGTCTAGTCTGGCTCAGGGGCAAATACAGCTCAGTTTTAAATCTGACCTGCTCCTGAGTAATTTGGGCAAGTGAATTCCACCAAATGATGCCATCATTTGGGCACCCTTTTAAATTCTGAAAGTTTCTCTACTGTTTTCTTGTTCTGGACAAGTCGCTTCTTTACTTTCTTCTATTCAGTAGCTCTTGTCTTTTTCACGGATCTTCTCAATGTTTCATGCATTGCCTGTGTCTGAGATGATGTTAGTATGGCATTTGCAGTAATTTCTGGTTACAAGTCTGCATTTTACCTTTCTCTACTGTATTTCTGAAAGCAAGACTGTTGCTATGCTTTTAAAATTTGTTTCTAGCTTTGGACTTTGAGGACTTCATGGGTTGGAGGGAACTATTTCTGAAATATACTTTTCTAGAAATAGGTCAGACCCCACATAATCTGTATTTTAAACCTTTTATTTCTTTGTGACTAAGAGTAGTCAGGGAAGTTAATGATTGTGTCATGTTGCTTCACATATGCTGGGCTTCTACCAGGGTATTTGTGCAAGTAAAATTTCTATTGCAATAAGAATTTAAGTAATAGGATTTTGTGGTACAAACTTTTGTGAGGCTCTGTGTGTATATATGTGTGTATGTGTGTAAATATATATATATGGAAGGAACTATGCCTGATAGGTTCTTTCATAAGGGTTGTCTTGGGATTGCTTTGCAGCTTTGTCTCTTACCAGTTTTCTCCCAGAAGATTTTGCATATAACAAATTGAATAAAAGCAAGTTATGTTTTGTGGCAGTATATGCATCAAAAAAAACCAGGGAAAAAAGTTATTAAAATGGATGTCCATAACCACAAAAGATAAAATGTTCTGCTGAAAATGTCTCCTGTTCTGAATGATTAGGCAAAATAGGGCTTGTTAGTGTCTTTCATATTGCAAACTTTATATGTGAAAAACATTCTTAAAGCAAAAATGGGATTGCATTCCTGGTCCTGGACAGCAAGCCTAGGGTACAAATGGTACCTTCACATCCAGTCATGTCTTCAGAGCTAGTCTAGACCAAATGTGCCAGTGCAGTGACTCTGGGGAAAGGGACACGATACTTTAGAGATGAGCTGAACTATCAGGAAGCAATTTGGATCCTAGAGACAAAGGATATCCACTTACAAATTAAGAGACAAAGTGTATACAGGCAGTGTGAACAGGCAGGCAGTTTATGACACGAATGTGCACTGTGAGGGCTCTGTGCTGGCTGTGAATAGAGGGACAGCACTGCCTCTACATGGCATCTGCTTCCCTTTGTCTCAGCTTCTCTGCTGAAGGTGTAGATCTGTTCCTTCTCCTCAAGCAGGAACTTTAGCTTGAGCAAGAAAAGCAGAATCGTGTATTTTTTAAAAGATTGTCTCCTTTCCACGTGCTCCTGTTAATTTGATTCAGCGAAGCCATGTCAATTCATACCAGCTACGGGTGGAAGAATTGATTTCTGTGTTATCTGATCACAATACCTGGAAACTCATCTTTAAATAAAATAGAACCTCCCACAACAGGTCATATGTGAATAAAAACCAGCTGAGCAATCCACAGTAGTGACCACCCATAAGGTGGTCTATCAAGCTTTAGCACTATCTAGACCCACATTTTTGGATCTGTTTTAACATGTCAACAGAGACTGAAGGTATTTTTTGCAGTTGTGGTTCTTGCTTTTTGTAAATTTAGGAAATACAATGGGTGGAATGAAGGCAACCATCCCAGTGGTTCTTCTGGGCTTATGAACTAAGAAAGCACATCTAGAACTGTTTTTCCACCAGGACTCTACTATTCTAGTATTGTTACTGACTTGTTGGGATATTTCCCTTTCTGCATCAATATATGAGAATTACAATATGGACTAAGGTCTATTTGAAATGCTTCTGTTCATCTTTCACATTCAGAGCTGTCAATCAGACTGGTTGTATTCTTGGATATCCTTTTTGTCCCACGCTGGTTTTATATTTTGACACTGAATCTTGGAGAAGCCAAGTATATATTTAATGTTACTTCCTTGTCCTGGAACAGCATAACAAACATTGGGTGTAATAATGTGCTGTTGTTTTCTGTACATGATCACAAGCATTTACATTCAGAAAAGCAGAATTAGTTTTGAAATGGCACTCTTGAAACTCTACCTCTTACTAAGTAATAATGCATCTTAAGACTTGTTCTTTGATCAAGACCCAGATTGTTTTAACAAAGCTGTGTTGTTGTGTACATTCTAAACTTAAATAGGTCTGTCAGAGCAGCTGAAAAGTGTTGAAGCATGAAAGAGAGACTTTTGATTGAACGGGTA
Organism: Lepidothrix coronata; assembly: GCF_001604755.1. Taxonomy (NCBI): domain Eukaryota; kingdom Metazoa; phylum Chordata; class Aves; order Passeriformes; family Pipridae; genus Lepidothrix; species Lepidothrix coronata. The sequence continues at coordinate 2,223,586 of NW_016690333.1, read as the reverse complement.
ACAGTAAAAAGAAAATCTGGACCAGGTTGTTAGATTCTGAAATGGAGCTTGATCATAGGCATTTCAGAGGCGATTTCTTGTACTTTTCTTTACTATCTGGACATAAAATATCTATTTGTATGTAAACAGTAAAAATCTGACAACTCATCTTTTTCCATTGAATGGTTGGAAGGTGTGCCATGCAGCAGTAGCTGCATGGAAAATGCAAGCTGTGTGTGCTTCCCATAATCTCTTGGAAGGGGGGCAAGGAGTTTTTTATCATTCTGAACCTCATCCCTATTGTAGCAAAAGAGATAACACATATTTCTCTCTCAGCACTGTTTTCAGTTAATAGTACGTGTCGTATTCCCAGACTCTGCCATATGTATTTATTTGGAATTTTTAATCTGGCAAAACTCTGTTGATTTCAGGGGGATTTTTTCCTGAAGTAAAACTGCAGGATCAAGCACCATGTCTGGGATTCAGGCTTTAGAAATGCAGTTGTAGGCAGGGGCTGGGTACATTCTGTTAGAGGTAGAATGCAGCTCACTGCTAAATATTTACCATGAATAAACTGTGTGTGCTAAATGACAGGTTTGTAGTTGTGGAGCAGAGATGTTGCTGGGTGATAGTAACACAATTTGGATTTAGTATTTCAGTGTACATTACCCCACTGATCTCAAAACTTAATGGATGTGCAGATGTATTTGGTATTTACCATTTGGGAGAAGGCATGTTGGTCAAATTGGAGGTGTTAGAAAAAAACCACTTAATTAAAACCATAATTCTTGTGGCTGTGAGGGGCCAGTGTCCAACTGCAGGACACTGGGTCTCTGTGCTGATCATACCAGGCTGGGCAGGAAGGACAAAGTTTCAAGATCCCTTTCCACAGAGCTTTTCAGAACCTTATGTCCTCTATTTTGATGATTTAGAGATTATACTAAGGATGAAATCTGTGGTACTTCTGAAGCATTTTTTAAGACTCGATCTAGTAACTTTCAAGAGGTTTTTTTATCTCCTGCCAATTCTTCATGTCTGCAAATGCAAGAATGTTCCCAAATAGTTGCATTTCTATTTTTTTTCCAGCGTAGTTCTTTTTATTTCATGTTTTTGAGCACCAGCTTCTCAATCTATTAATATGACATCTTTAAGATTCAAGCTCTGATGAGTGGTGATAATGATAAGGGAGAAGAGAAAATATTGACTTTTCCCTGTGATTACACTTTTTGAATAAAAGTGACTCAATTTATATTAAATTAATCCCAGGGAAGCAATTACTGCCTGATCTGTTTGTAACAATGTTGCTATAAGGAGCTTATTATGGAGCTCCATGATTTAAAAGATTACAAAGCAATAATTCATCCTATAAGAATGGAAGGACATGTTGTAGCACAGTGAAATTAGAAGGAAGGATATTAGTGGTTTATGTAGACAAATATACATAGAGGGGAAGTAGTGATCAAGTAACCTGTCCTAGTACTGGAATTATTTATCATTTTCCTTGTGTTGAACAGGTGCAGATCAGCTGTTCTCTTAGTGATTCCATGGCAGAAAGATGAGAGATGTGGTGGATATTCTTTGCAGAATCAGAATGGAAGAATTCAAATTTCTAATAGTCTAAACCAAGGATCAGACTTTATGGTTACATTCAGAGAAATCCCAGCTGATAGTAGGGGTTTGGTTTTTTGGTTTAAGAATTACTTCAAGTTTCTCTATTGTAATACACTCCTGACCAAAAACCTCAGTGGCTAAAAAATGCTGGAGGCTGAAACACCCCCCAGGTTCTCAAACTGTGAGCAACTGCTTCAGGTAAACAAAAAGAGAGATCACTGTGGCCGTTTCTCAGTGGCAGAAGCATTTCACAAGGTTTGAAGTTCACAGGCTGAGTCACAGCTTTAAAACCCACAGGTTTAGCAGCTATTTAAACTGACCCAGAAGGGAAGCAAATTTCATGGCCTCCTTTTATGGGATTTTGCCTCGAGGTGTGGTTCACCCCTTGAAACACAAGACACACAGCTAAAAATTAACTATATTAACTGAAATGTTTTGTCTGCTGCCACCAGCAGAAGGTGCTTTGCATCCACCCCGTCAGAGGAAAACAGAGAAAGGCCCCCAGTTGTCCACATCAGGTTTTTATCTGCTCACTGGACTCGGACACAGTGTGGATTTTGCCTCTGTCTGGATTTAATGAGGCATTGCCTAAGCCTTTCCAGACTGTCACTCCATTGTTTTCTAACCCACTGCCACATCTCTGATGGAATTGATTTCAGCTACTGCATGAATTTTTTTAGCTGATTCCTGAAGACTGGCTTCACCTCGTTGCTGTTGGATTTCACACTGGAGCTGGCCTTGTCAGTCTGACCTTTGCAAAACCAGTACATGATGCAGCTTGTTATTCTGTGCTTGTGAAAAGTCCATGATGACCAGTCAGAAGCTACACAGTAATCTTTTAGCATCTCTGGAAATGTGAGTTATGTTCTTTTAGATAACTGACTGCAGTTTAAGGGCAAAATTATAAAAAATTTCAAGCAGGAGTAACATTTTGCTGTTACCATACTCATTTGAGCTTCGTTCCCTTAACTCCAGCACACAGCTTTTTGGTTTTTTGCTTGAAGATACATTAGTCTTTTGCACTACAAAATAAGTATTGTGATGGTTGTGTCACAGCAATTAATTTACTGAATGCTCAGGTACTCTCTGCTAACTTTCATAAAGAATTAAACTTTGTCACTGTTTTGAACACATTGATTTTTGTACTGGTATTATGCCAAAGGAGGTGATGGGACATGATATTCTTCAGCCTTAGAGGTAGCTTTTGTCTTTGGGAGGTTCCTGAAATCCTGACCTCACTATGGCAGTACAAAGCCATTATAGAGTCAGCTTAGTTCACCAGTAGAAAGTTTATCTATTGTTAGGAAGGTCTAGAGACATATTAGTACTTAAAGTCAAGGGCAGGGGAAATACAGCACACCAAACAAATGGTTGTGTTTTTTTCTTTTATATATGACCTCATACCAGGAATGCTTGTCTTAAAATCAATTTTATCTTAAAAAAAAAAACCACCTGAAATACCAAACATGTATTTCTCTATGTGAATATTTTAGGAGCTTATTTTCGTTCAACTTCTCAGACAGTACAGAACACTTGTTTAAGAAGTGTCATATGGTTAATCCTTCAGGTGCTGAAATGGTGGCAATACTGGAAACCCAAGAGTCTGACTCAGCTAACCCCTGGCAATAACTGTATGTGTGGAGATATTTTTGTTTCTTTGTTTGTTTTGCTTTTCTTTGTTAAATGCAAGTTATGGTTATTCGTGGTAGAAAAAGGAAAGATGTGTGACATAAGTAGTGGTTCAAGATCACACACAGATTCTGCCTTTATCACCAACTCTCTGACACAGTCAGACACAGATAAAATCACATAAAGGGCTCCCAAGTCCTGTTGAGATTCTTCGTTGCAACCCCTCTTTGCTGGGCTGCACTGATACCTTTGTCAGAGGGAATGTGCACGTTCCTTTCAGATCTTATGGAATGAAAGGTCAATTTGAAACTTTCAGCTTTAATCCTGTGTCCATGAGATAGTTTGGTGTCATATCTGTGTGCCCCAGATGTTTCAGGAAGCCAGTTGAGTAAATCAATAGGTCATCAAAGCAAGCTAGAAAATAAAAAAGGTATTATTCTTACTGTTTTCTAAAAATCAGCCCAGTGTGGTTGAATGTTTTTCAGATCAGAAAATGTGCTCAAATAATAACTCCTCAGGTACCACTGATGCAGAATTTCATTGAGGTTCTTCTGCTGCAGTCTTCTGATGGTTATCTAGCCAGACAGAATTCTCAGTGCTGAACTCTAATTTTTTTATTTGTGGGGAAAAGATGAAGAGAGCTTTCTCTCTGTGTCTCTATGTGCTTGGATATTAAAGTCATGCTGGGGAGCATCCAGTCTTTAATTACTCCTTCCGAGCCAGGAGATTTTGGGACTGTGAGCTGTGAGTTGATATTCTCAGCTGTGAATTGCTCTTCTCAGCTTTATCTATTTCCTCATGTTCACATACTGAACTTAAGTTAATAAAATGATGTGTCCTTTTTTTTTGTAATAAGAGAAACATGAAGAATCACCAAACTGAAAGCAAAGACTGAGCAGAAAGGGCAGGAGGAGGGAGAGACTTCCCTGGGAACAGACTGCGAGTGCAAAGGTTTGGAGCATTTGGTTATTGTGGTGACACAGGTACAAGGCAGATGAGCTGGAAGCCAGGGAGAGCAGGGAAAAAGGCAGCTGTCAGCAAAGCAGATGAGGTGTGTTCATCCAAAAAGAAAAATAGAATTATAGTGGCCAACAAAAGTGTGTCTGGAGAAAGGCTGCGTATAAATACTTCGGATTCAGAAGGTTGGAAGAAAGATTTGCTGGCTTCCAAATAGGAACTGGAAAGGAAGATATTAAGTCCTAAAGAATGGGAAAATCTGGGGTAGGGGGTTAAAAATATCATGTTGGGAAAGGTGGTACTTAACCTATATCCTAAGTGAGCTAATATATTTTATAACTTAAAAATAATTATTTTGATAAAATTTGTAAGTTTGATCAAAAATGTAATTATCAAATTATTTTCCCTTTGTGAAAGGATCCCATTCTCTATTATTGTTAGCTATTTTTATACTTCACTTTGGCCATCATAAAAGATTAATAACCAGCTTTTAAAAACTTCAGCTGGTAACTCCACTTGTGAGACAGGAGACAAGCAGATTTGAAAAATACCAGCCAGGGAAATAGATTTTGCTACTTTTTCCTCAGGGAAATAGGGTATCTCTTAATCTTTTTTTTCTGGAATGAGTAAAACTGGAGAAAAGAAATGTCAGGCTCATTGACAAATCCTCCTCTGTCCCCAGGGAAATTACACAGCATGGCTCTGAGCATCAGGTAACTTTTCAGGCCAAAAGACAGTATAACAATGCAGTAATGAACACCATTAGCCTTTTGCTGTTCTGCTCTGTTGTTCTGTGTTTTTCTGTAACTACAAAAGTATTTTTGTATTTGGTAACTTATTTGAGGTCCAAAAGCCATGCCATGAGGCTATTTCTGTAAGTCCCTTCAGCTACTTCTGTGTGTCCCCTGCTGCCAACCCACCACCTGGATGTCATAATGGCAGAGCAATATTCCTCTTCCTGCTTCAAATTAACTATTACAGAAAGATACCCCATTAAGGAATGTATTATGAATAATAAAGGTAACTGTCAGAACTGATTTGATTGCATGTGTTGTTTCTGAGAGGAAACTCTTTGACCAATTACAGTCACCATAGTTTTTCATATTAGAAGTGATTAGATTTCTAATATGAAATCTATAATAAAATCTAAAGAGCTGAGAAGGTGTAAGTCTTGAATTTTGTCTGTGAATACAGGGACAGACTTTTGGAGCACGTATTCCTCCTGCTTCCTGTCCATTGGAAAGGAAGAACAATCAAGAAAGAAGAAAAATATCCCCAGAAAAATAGTATCTCTTGCTGTGGGGTTTTTCCATATACTTGAGTAAGGTTATTTATCTTGTAAAAGATAGCAGCAGCTCAACTATGAGTGCTGCTGATTACCACTGATTAAATATCTTATTATTTGTATTCCTTGCTTAAAAAATTCTAAATTAGAGTTTTAGCAATTAGTGATAATTGTTAACAGAGTAGGCACTTCACACACCTAGTGGTGTCAGTGTCTATCATACCAAAGATGTTGATAGAATAAGGCTCCATTTCTGTTTGTTATGCTATTACTTTTTATTTTCAGTAACCACAATGCTAATTCTTCTTACTGCTACTCCTGGCAGTTGATGTGAGTGGCAATTCATCTGATGCACGTAGTAATCTATACCAATATAACCAGGTCTCTAGCAACAGAAATTCCACTTTGATATGCAGCATCATAGTCTCCCAGCAATGATGGGAGACGATGGAATACAAGCAAATTCAACCCTATTAACTTACACAGAAGGGACTAAGTAACTTCTTTACCCATTTCAAGGAGAGAAATCCTAAAATTTGAACTGAAACTTTGATTCAGTAAAAGCCAGCTGAAATGTTATTATGTTCATTTGAAGAACAAGAATTCAGTGACCAAGGTCTGAGACAATTTCAGCTTTAGTACAGCAGCTGAGGTTAGTGACCACAAATCAAAAGTTGTTTGCCATTTTTGCAGATTTAATGGAAGCCTCAGAGTTTATGTAGTCCAACTGAAAGATTTCTGACTCTTGTAGTAGGTTAACAGTGCTTCTCTGCATTTCATGTAGTCTTTGACTAAATGACATAACAGATTGAATTTATAATCAGTGTTCTTTATTTTCTGGATGCTATGCAGAAATTGTAACAAATGAAATATAGTTGCATATTGGAAATTGGAACAATTTGTTGAGTTAAATTGTGTGAATGAGATTGGAGGCTGTTTTATATGTATCACCTAAATCTGTGCTATTTCTGACCTTGTCATGGTGTAAAAGTAGTGCCAAAGGGTGACTTTAATCTCCTTGTTCATCTCTGCTGTTGTCAGTACTAATTAGTCAAAGTTATAAAAAGGATCTTTCATGTGAAATAAAAAATGTTGATGTATAAGCTTGTTAAGAATATCGTGCTCCTCCTCTTAAAATCTCATCTTTCTGTTTGTGCAGTCTGACATGTGAATCAATCACAGAGATTCAGTGATATTTTTTCAAGTAAAACAGAACCATGTCACTAAACTATCCACATTTCATTCTTATCTTGTGAACTGCTGAAGGCATGAATAGTAACGTTCAAATTATGGTCTGTTCCTTGCTCTCTTATCTCATTTTCCTACTTGTTGTCTTTGCTTTTGAAATACTCCCATCTGGATTTACATCTAAGAATGACAGATGAGAGAAAATTTCAGCACACTGCTCTGTCTGACAGAGCATCCCATTGCCAGTGATATGGTATTATTTACATAGTCCTGCCTTCAATGTTTTTTACAATTATTTGACTCAAAATCAAGATCTTGCTTCAAGATAGGATCTCTTAATAAATGCAGGTGAAATTCTGAGGAACTATAAAAAGATGACGATTTGTTTTATAATCTTTGTCAAGATGCAGAAGGGTTTTCAGAATAAATAATAATTGCTTTTCTGTGAGAGTATTATATATTTCCAAGGCTTCCTCATCTTGCCCAGAGTTGCCAATTGAAAATGGATCTGCTCTAAAGAATTAAATGAAATTTACAGCCTTGAAGAAATTGAAAATATTCTGGTTTTAGGATACTGTTTTCACTATTTATCACTGCACTATGGAATGCACTAAATTAAAGACCTCAGTATCTTAAGACACTGGAATTTCAATGTACTTAATATGTTTGAGTATGAGCTGGTAACTACTAAAGGATGAGTTATCTCACATGTCATGGTATTGCAGATAAATGTATATAAAAGATCAACCACTTGCATTAAATAAGTAACATAACACTTATGATTTGGGGGAAGGAGCCCAAAGAGAAGAAATTTATGAAAATAAACTGATGTTTATGGAAAATAATGAAAGCATTTAACAATGGAAATACTGGCTTTGAATCAGAGGATGTTTTGTTTTGAAATATTGAACTCAATACCCAGACATTTCTATTGGACAAAACAAATTGAAATGTAAAACTTGTTTACCTAATTTTGAAGCCTCATGGGCTACTTTTCCAAATGACTTCAGCCTTTAATGATAATTTTTTTTTTTTGCATAACATGGGCATTGTATGGATATATTATCTAAATACAAATATATGCATTTCACAGTCATGTATCTTAGTCCCACATTAAAAATGAGAATATATGCAACATGTACAATGCAGAGAAAATGGGCAAAACTGATTACTGTCATAAGGGTAGCTGATTAGTGATTATTACTTTTTAACCATAAATTCAAATTGTATTACACTGTATTCTCCTGACCTTAGCAAACAGAAAGTTTTTGAAAGAAAAAAAACCAAGAATGAGTATCTTTGTATTATTTACTTATTCAATCGTGTTTTATAGGGAAAAAATGGTTCTTCAAATTCAAATCATCTTAGAAATGAGCCTTGAAGGATATATGCTCAGTGTCCCAAACAGTTAAGGCCAGAACCTGTTGTGCCAGTCCTCTGTGCTTTGGTGGATATCCACGTTGCTTTATGGAGTAAGAAGACTGGTTGATGGATGTTCACTTCTGTGTATCATTTGGATTCCTTCAGCCTTCTGTTCTGAGGGAAATGGCTCTTTATCACTATTGTAAATCTTTGGTAAACTCATTCTGGGCTGTATGAAAGAAAAATTGTGGACTTGAAGTCAGTTGAATGATATAATAGGGGAGGGGAAAAAAGCCAATAAAATGTTTTCTTTGAAAACTAGTCAAGGCAGTCTTTGTGCCCTGAGTTACAGAACTGTTGACTGAAGTAGATAATGTTGCTTACAGTCAGTTGTGCCTTTACTAGTCCTGCAACTTTCTGCCTCTGAAAGGGTTTCTATGTATTGACAGCAAAATGAGAGACTGCTGCTGGTGGTGCTGGCTAAAGTGATACTGACTTTAATTTTTTATTATTTGGACTATTTAATTGTACTGAAGAAATAAATTTTGAAGATTCTATTTCTCCAGCTCTTCTGATGATTGACAACAGGGCTGTATGGAGGGGTAGCTGATATCTTGTGTTTGTCTCACAGTTGCCAAGAGCTGGAAATAATGGTATTGTTTACACATTTGTGGAGCAACCAAGAGGTGAATATTGCCATAGTAATGAGGATAGAAAATCTCTCTTTTTTTTTTTTTTCAACATTGGAGTGATAAATGCATCTACAATGTTTAAAAACCTATTTGTATTAAAATTTATCTGCACAATACGTTGCTTTAAGGAATCTTAAAATATCCCTCAAACTACTGTTCATTCTCCCGTCTCTTGCGCGCTCTGCTTCTCGTACATTCTGATGTTCCTTTTCCACTTCAGTGATATCCTACATCAAAACTGAAGGCCCCAGACACCTGAAATCCTTTCCTTTCCTGGCACTTGCTCGGCGTGGAGCTCAGCAGCGTGGAAGTTATTTTAGGATCAATAGGAAATGAGGAATTTGATTCATGGTGGTACTGCTTTTGCCGAGCTACCTGCCCTCCATACCAATCACTTCCCAGACCTACTTGACAGTCCTTAACAGTACACTTGTATCCTCCGCGCCTTTGGAGACTCCTGGATGCCCCTCACCTCTGGCTACAGGTTTCCTTTGATACACAGAACCCCTGGAGATGCATCGCCCGCGGGTGGGAAGTGTTTACACTGAGAAGAAACACATCGAGGTGTGATAGTGATCAGATCATACAGTGGTAAAAAAGGCATAGTCAGATAAAAAATAACAGCAAATGCACTGAAATAAATTCGTTATGGATCTCATTTCCAACTTGCCTTCTGCATAAAGTACAATTCTCCCCTTTAACGTGTCATTCTAAAAGAATTGATTTCTTTCTTACCTATTCTTTCTCCCCCTATTTCTTCTCCATCTCCAGAAGAAGTTGTTTAGGAAGGTAAAGATTGAAAAGAGAAACTGAGGAAATTTTATTTTCCTTCCACTGCTGAAAGGTGAAAACAGTTTCATAACTTACAGAACAATATAGTTTTTGTTTTTAATTTTACTTTTTTGTTTGTTTGTTTGTTTGTTTTAGTTTGGTCAGACAATTTTTGGTCTTTGTATGGTTGAAGAAAGGTAGTTCCTGGGGTTTTACTCTGCATGGAAAATATTTGGCATCAGAATATGTAGATATAGTTGTTTAAATTTTGTAATTATGAAGAAAACAAAATTGTTGTTGGTGAAAAGAATGTTTTCATGTATTTAAAAACATATTGTATTCTGCATAAAGGTTGAAAAAACCCTGGAAATGTTAAGTTCCTGGCACTAATTAGAAAAGTAAAACTCTTTTTTATGGAACTTCAGTAAAGTTAATATACACATGACAAGGGTGATTTTGACCTGTTCATGCTCTTATTGATGCATTAGTGACCATGCTAATAGCAAGTCTGGAAAGGATTTCAGTTCTCCTAAATAAACTGCAGATATTAAATAATTCATGTATTTTATACCTGCCTCTGAAAGCTTTTAAAAGTTAAAATTTATTCCTGGCATAAAGCAGAGCTGCAGTCTTTTTCCACAAGAAGAAACACCTGCTTGCTTTAAAAGCTTGTAGTTTACCACCTTAGCTTTAGGGCAATACTGGCAGTAAAAAATCAAAAATTAAAGTAATGAAGCATAAACACCAATGCATACAAAAACCAGTAAAAAAAAAAAAAAAGCTGTAACAAGCCTTTTAAATTTTTATTGCAAAAATAAGTCCAATTTTCCTTTGTCCTGTGAATGCAAAGTAGTGAGCATTTATTTAAGTAATGTTGTGTAAGAGCATGTACAGGAGCTGACTGAATGGCAGGTGTGCTCAGCTTCAAAGCCTTGGCCTCTAAGGTCTTCTGTGATGAGCAGGTCTATTGATATTGGCTGATTTTATATTCTACTGCAGGATTCTGCTTTTCAAAAGAGGCATAACTAGAATGGCTTCAGCACAATCTTTTTGTGTCGTGTTTTGCCTTGTCTTTCTCTCCATCATTTTTCCTTAATTTTGTCTTTTGCCTCAGAACTCACTCTCATGTCTGTTGTTTATTTCCACAGCTCAAAAGACTCTGAAGCCAACAGTGTGTAATCGGTTGTCTTGTTTCTTAATATTTTGTCTTTGCTTTCAAAATGGTACAACTTTTCTGTGAAGAACATTGCTTGGTTGATTTATTGTCTATCTGGAGACTCAAAAAAAATTCTAGCAAAAAAACCGCTGGTAAAATATTTTTTTTCTCTAAACATATCTTAGGCAGTTTCTGGTGCAGTAACAATTGAACGGTTTTGAAAAAAAAAATTCTAAAAATAAATCAGATTTAGCTGAAAAAACTTAATTTTAACTTGGGCAGGCAGAGCTGCACTCCATCTGCTCTCCCACATACCGGACAATTCCTCTCCTTGCCTTCCTGGCCTGTCCTTCCTAAATAGTCTATATCCATCCAGTGCAGTGCTCCTGTTGTCTGAGCTGCCCAAAATCTCTGTGGACACTTATGTGGTTTTTTTTTGTTTGTTTGTTTTGTTTTGTTGTTTGTTTGTTTGGGGGTTTTGTTTGGTTTTGTTTTTTAAAGCAGATGAATAAAAATAGACAGGATATCCTTGGAAGATGTAGGTTTCTTATCTTCAGAGTATATGTGAGTATATAACAGTACTCCTAATCTCAGAGGTCAACAGATCAAAATCCTTGCAAGTTCATATTAGTCTTATTAAAAGGGCAGCCAAAATCCAACCCATTTCTGCAAAACAGTAATAGAAGTCTTGTGTGGTGATACATGTGGATTTTTCTGACTTTGTAGGACCAGTTTATGAACTTACTTTCTCCTGGATTCTTCTGCGTTTTTCAGTCTGGTCTGTCTGAAGCACCTGTACTTGCTGTATTTTGCATACAGCTCTCTGATCCTCAGATTTCTCCTCCAGCGTTGCCCTTGTGATACCTGTGTTCTTTTACCCCATTCTGCTATTCAGTGACCCACATATTAATAAATTGCTCTACTTTGTGTCCTTTAAAGGAGCACAAACATTTATTCTTCACTTTATCCCATGTTGAGAACCTGTGTGCCTAAGAGCAATAAACACTTGACTTGGATACCAGTTGTGTTTAAATATATGAAGAGGTGTCTGATTTTCTTCCATTTGGTGCAATCTCAGGCTGGATTTGTTTCCTACTAAATCAAAACTTTTATGGACTTAAAATGTCAAAATCTGCATTAGGTTTATTTAGCAGATTGTCAGTATTCCATACACTTCTGCTTACAGTTTAGTACACAAATCAAGGAAATGTATTGAACATCTTCAATTTAATTTCTAGCACACTTTGAATCCTTTCTGTGGTGTTGTGACGATCCTCCATCAGATGGTGCTATTAGGATTTAAGATGAATACTTAACCCAGTTTGAGCTTATGAAAACTGTCAGCTCTTCATCCTGTTTATAATCTTTTAATTTAATTAGTAGAGCTTCATGGGAAGTTTTTATACTGTTCATACAGTGAAGAAAGCCATGTGTGAACATATGGTAAATGTCAAATTCACTATTGATTTGAAAATATACCTCTCAACAACTTTTATTAAATGTTGTGGGTGATTCAATAAGTTTTTACCTTAAGTCTCATCAGTTCTGTGAAATCACACACTGTTCTCCTCCAAGTCAAGGATTTACACAAGCATTCCTGAAAGCTATTTCTGCTGTTCACAGCTGCATGAAATTCAGGTGATGGTTCAAATCAGAGGGCGTTGTTAGAACCCAGCAGGTACAGAATGATACTCTTTGCCTTCCCCATTCCACAGTGGTTTCCAGTTTGCTTCTACATGAGCTATGAGCATATAAATGGTTTGATCTCTGACCAGAGCACCTCCCACCCAGTGGACAGAAACTTGGGATTTTTGGCCACCCAGTGGGGAAAGATGGAAGACAGTGAGATAAAGATCGGACCTATGGGCACATCTGATGAAGTTTAATTCTCTAATTTGGATCCTTATCACCTCCAAGGGTTTTTTTAATTAGCCTGTTAGCTAATTGGTGGTCCCATCCCCCCAAGAATCAAATTTTTAAGGCACTGTAGTACTTCTAGAAATACAGTCCTAAATCTTTTTAATACTGTAGTCAAATTAGTTCTTTTATTTTCTTTAGGGTGATAGATGATAGAAGTTAGGCTGGGATGTGCACATTAGCCCTTAAAATGCAGTGAGAAACAACTGTTTCAAAAAGATTTCCCAAATGTCTGTGAATACTTAAATATTGATAGAAGTAGGGATACAGTTGTCAAATTTGACTTTTTACTCTGGGTAAATTCTAAATATTTTTACTTTTAATAATACATTGCTCAAATTTGTCCAGCGTGAACAGATAAATCTCAAGTAAATATATTTCAGGCTGTGTTTTATTTATGCAGTTTCTCCACAGCTACTGCTCTGAATATTGCTGCTGTTGTATAGCTGGTAGTCCTGGAAAGCTTGCAGTGTCAGACATAGTTGTGTGGAGGTGATTTTTGGTAGCATCCACTTACTATGGGGTAGTGAGTATCTTTAGACCTTGTACACTGCATGGCTGCACTAATCTGCTGTAAAAAGTAGGATTTAAATGGGTCATTAAAAGCCATTTGGTTGTATTGGACCAATATCAAAAGAAAATATTTTGATGGTGTTCAGTGCAATCTTTGCTGGGCAAATTAAACTTCGTGTGTAGAGATCAAGAGGTGCAGCTTAGATTAATATCTTAGAGAAGGAAGAACATATTATAATCTTCCACAGTCTAATGCCTTTATCTGAGCCAGCAGTTCATGATGCTGTGAACTGCTAAATCCAAGTGACCTTTCCCAGTGATATTCACAGCAAGTGGCAAGAATAACAAGTAAACACAGGAAGCTGCTCCGAAACTCTTCCTTCCTCCCCCTTTATATTATTATTTCATTGTATTTAAAGACTTCTTGCAACAATGGCTGCCACCAATATTCCCATGTAACAATCTGATGACTGGGGTATCACCACTGGATGCAATTTCATTGCAGGTAAAAAAAAACCAACAGAAAAAAGACTGTCTTTGCCCTGTTATGGAAAGATGCTGTATTTCATATTCCTCTGGGATAAGTTCCTATTGTATTGCCACAGTGGGCACACTCCATTAATACTTTATAAAGCCATTCTCTGGGAGGATACTTTGCCAGAATTTCATTCTGTAGCTGCTTTTTCACTCGGGTTAATGAATTTCTTTGAATTCTGGTCCACATGCTTCTTGTTGGATTCATAATAATCACAGATAATCCTGAGAACAATTGTCACTGAATTAGCAGGTCCGCTCTTAGAAGAATCATGTGGAATCTCAAAACCTCTTATCCTTGGCTGAAACTGATTGATATGAATTGGTGGCATAAAATGCATTTTTTTTGTGTACAGTGAATCTTGCTTATATTAGCTTCTCAGCTTATTTAGATGGAAAAGTGAATTAACAGCGTGATTTTTTTAAAATGGGATTAGGTTTTCCATTTTGGTGAATGCTGTTATATATTTCTTCCACGCTCCACTTATGCTCTTTGCAGGATGAAGCAACTCAGAAATGTTTTATTAATATGACACTGCTTCTCTGCCAGCATTTGACAATATCATCAGTGATTACTTGGTCTGTCTGATTTTTATAGGAATTTACATAAAGCAGAAAACTTTATTAATACACTAACCTGAGCAAATTCAATTATTTTGATATTTGTAATCTTGTTTGTGTGCAGGCTTTCTGAACAAAAAGTCTGATAGGCTCATGGTTTTAGAGCTAACATGTCTAGTGAAAATAAAAACCTTGTTAGATAACTTCTATAATAAATTTATAGAGACTGTTACTGAAACAATTTCAGCAGGTGATAAACCAGCAGTAATACAGAACACTTGCCAGTTGTTCAACTCGAGCCTTATGAATTGCACAGTTACTCTAATGGCATCTGAAGGAGGAATGTTTACCACAAAGATGTATTTTTCTTGAAGCATCCTGCCAAATTGTCTGTGGTTTTGATTATTGTATCTTATTATTGCTCTTTCCACAGGAAGTCCTATAGATAGAGAGAGTAACTTGACATAATCTATGGAGTCACAAATCTGTGATGTGCTGATAAGGCACCCAAAAGTGGGTGAAATAAACCCAAAGGACAACAAGTAGTGCCCAGGGTGCCTGCCTGATTGTGTCTTTCTAAAAGCCCAGAGTGGCTAACACAGTGTTTTCCCAACGGACCTGAGAGATGATTTTCTAATCCAAGTTTTGAATTGGCAGTCTGGCATTCAGGCTCAGAGGGAAGTCATCTTCATCGGTCTCTCTTCTGGGTTTGTAAACACAAAAAAAGTAAAAGTGTGCTGCCAAAGCCTGTTGATATTCCTGCAGTGATGTGTTACTGTGGGGTGTTATAATGCAGTGATCTTTATTCACATAAACAAGGTACTGGCAATGGCTCAAAAACTTGTTTTTCATTCTAGGGCCCAATCTCAACTCTGTGTGACTTTCTGACCATTGATGAACTGGAATAACTTCCTTTAGGAAACCTATTCCTCATAAGTTTTTCATCCTATAACTGAAAAAAAGTGCTAGCATTCCCAAGTCTAAACCTGGGGGGAAAATTACCACAAGAAGATAGTGGGGATTTTTTTTTTAATAAAAAAACCCAACCCAACCCATTGAACTTTAATAGAATTTTACCTCTTCGATGGATCTTTGTTTATGGTATTTTCTTACATCCTCCCTCTGTTGCTAAACTAAAATGTGCAGAGGTAAAAGTGGGTTTCAGTGCTAATTCTGAATTTAGAATTCAATGATGTTTTATGTGTCAGATTTTAAAAAAAAATTTGTTTTGAGCATTGCAATATTTTGGGAAAAAATGTGCAGATGACTATGGAAGTTTCACTAACTAATATATTCAGTCCTTTAAAAAAAGAATTTACCTGCAACTTTTGAGAATTTGAATGTCATCCTCTGCCCATTGTTGTAAGGCACAAACTACTTCTGAAAATGCAATAAATCCTTATGAGAAACATTTTCTTGAGCTTAGCCAAGGAATTAGAATAATGGCTACAGCTGAAGGAAACATTCATGTGTTTCATTGATGTGATACTTGGGTATAATTCTGAGGTATGTACCAGACTGTATAAACACATAAAATGAAGTGCTTTTAAATTTTTTTTCTCCTGCAATTCCCAGTAAACTTTTCAGAACTGTTAATGAAGAACATATCTTATAAATCAGTATCTTTCAGACAAAAAGTATTCTCTGGGGTGTGCTTAATTTGAAAGAAATCTTCTCTGCTCTCTGCTGACAGACTTTTCTATTTATCAACACAGCCTGACAGGGGTGACCCATCAGTACAAGAGCTGGTCACATTCACTCTTTGCTGAGTACCTCAAAGAGTGTCATCTCAGTCAAGTGGGGACAATCCCCTTGAGAAATAAAGACAGCTATCATAAAAATCTGCATGGGAATAAATTTCTATTTTGAGGCACTTCTGAGATCATCTGACCCTCTTGTTTCAGAATCTGTCACTTGTTTAAGAAGTGTCATATTGCTAATCCTTCATATGCTGAAATGGTGGCAACACTGGAATCCCAAGAGTCAGACTCAGCCGACCCCTGGCAACAACTGCAGGTGCTGATATTGGTGGTGACTGGAGGGTGTGTTGGAATGGCCAATATAAACAGAGGCTGGGCTTAGTCAAAGAGCTCTGGACAGGCTGAATTCAGACTCCACTGAGGAGAAAAAAACATGGAACTTGGAAACAGGGGTGATTTTGGGGAAGGTGTTTGATAATATTGAGGTTTCAAATAGTAAAGATCTTGTGATTGTCAAGTGTACATTGCTTTTCGGTTTGCTTCCTCCCCCGCTTTGGTACCTGCTTTTCATTTCATGTTTCGTGTTTCTTTTCATTTTAATTTTTTCGCTGCACTGTTGACCTTGTTAAACCTATATGAAGTCTTTCCAACTTTTTTTTTTTAATTTTTGAAAAATAGTTCAAAGGAAATGAGACCGGAGCCTAAAAACCTTTGTTTTTCCCCTTAAAAAGGCAAACACCTTTATGTGGTATCATTGATCTAGTAAGAAGCCATTAAGCTTTCAAGTATTCCTTATCTACATAACATATTTTGGAAATAAAAGCCTTAGTGGTAAATTGCTATTAGACTTTGCTGTTTTTAAGTTGACTGACAGGAACTTGCTCTGTACTAAAGGTGAAGATAAATGAAGTGAAATAGATTGTGTTAATGGCAGTTCAGGGTTCTGTGTGAGGTGTTTTTTCTTTGAAAACATACTTTGGACTGTGAGCAAGATCCACAGGTTTTGTCAGCAGCACTTGACTGTGGTGGGGGTTTAACTTAATCCCCCTGAGGTGGCTGTGGCTGGCAAGAGGGTGGGATACAGGAATACAGGACACGGGATAGAAGCCAAGTCTGCCCAGGGTTGCTGCCATCTGCCCTACTGAGCTCTAAATTGGAGACAGGAGGAGGGATAAAGGCAGAAAAGGTCTTGCACAATGGCAAAAGTGAGACTGGAAGTGTCCTTCTACCTCAACAAAGGCACAGAACAGTAAGTGCATCTTTTCTGGGTGAATCAGACGTTGTAAAGAATTTAATAAAAGTTGGTAGCATTCAGAAGTTTGAGCTGAGTCTAACATTAATGAGCAGCTGAAATTGTTTCCATGCTGAATGACAGTGAAATGTGAACTCCATGGTTTAGCTTTATGTTCACAGAGAGTGCAAAGCTGCACCCCAGAGAAGTACAAACCTGGCAGGAATTCCAAGGTGATAGAGCACTGAAAAGCCTGCAGGATGTGAGTTGGAAAGCAGGTTGCCCATGTGGTAGGGTTTTTTGAATAACTACATGTATATTTAGTTTAGTTTGACTCTTTCTTCATTTGGACTCACAGGACACGTACTTAAAAACCTAGTGTCATGATTGGGGCAGTCACTTGCTACTGGAAATAGAGAGTTATATTAGCACAGTTGTTCCCAGGCTATGTGGCAGAGTTTTTACAGAGTTTGCTTGGTTTGGGAATTTTAATATGGATTGAGAGTAAGGTATCAAATGCAGAAAGCCCTTTGGGGAGTCTGCTAAAATACAGCTAACAGGTTAAGAAAAGGTTTGATGAATTTTTCTAGGGTGGAATCAACCTTTTTGCTCTTTTTCTTTAAAATATGAGCTTCTAATTTAAGTTTCTTTGTAAGTGTCCCACCCCAGGTTTCCTTCAGAATATGTTTGAAATATGATCCATCTTGTCTGTATATGCTGGTAAAAATTCTGAGCAGATAGATCAAATTTAAAGTCTGGGTTTGCAAAGAAGAACATTATTCCATTATCGAATAAATCACACAGTTTATGAGTCTTTTTACTGCACTGGCAGAATTTATTTACTGAGAGATCATGAAATACAGATGGTATTTCACTTGGAATCATAACTACCTGAACAGGTCAAGTATTTTATTGCATAACTACAGCACAAAACAAGAACAAATATAATTGTTCTTTGGTATTTCAGACAGGGATAGAGCTTTTTATAGTTGCTTGGTATCTATATACTTTGAAAGTGTAATTACATATTCATTTATATTCAGCAGAATTCCACAAGTTTTTTGTGAAGGCTGAACCCAGCTGGGGTCAGTGCTGGTGGTGCAGGTTTGGCACTGATGTGAATAGCTCTGTTCACTTTAATAGGTTTGTACAAGTCAGCACAGAGGATGGCACAAAAGGTACAAAAATAAATACCTCAGGTGATTACATGAAGTTCCAACATTTCTGTTAAGGCACTATGGAATTTAGTTACCACTGAGTTTCATATTCATGACTTGTTACCATGGCTGTGATGGATTTTAGTAATTTGGTGGCTGTTGCATCCAAGGTTTCATTCCTTGTCATGCTATGCAGGGGGTATGTTTTCAGTCTAGTAAGATGATGTAAATTCCTTTCTATACAAGTATAAGAGTTTTCTTTGTTTCACCTTTGTAGATCACGTAGTACAGTATCACTCTACATTTGTGGCATCTGAGCTTTAGTAGTGGACTGCAGGAGATATTTGATAAGCTGGAGTCTTCCACAACCACTGCAACAAAATTTTTATTTGAATAGAGAGACTATTAAGCCATTTTTGAATTGGACAGCTGACATCAGTAATTCTAAATATTAGCTTGATATAAATAAGACAAGCCCTGATGACAGCAGAAATTTTATCCCAGAATCTGAACATGGTTACTTGTTCCGTGCATCCAAAGCTATAAGGATAAATATTGACTAAGCACTCTAAAACTGAGCTAATAATTATAGTAATTCCATTTTGATCATACACAGCTTTGAAATGCAATCATACCCACCACAGACAATGTTCACTGAGGCTGAATAACAATGTTGCAAAATCATCAGTAGAAAAAACGCAGAAAGGAACATTTTTAGCTGATGCAACCAGATGTGACACAACAAATTTGTGAATAAAAATTATCTATGGGAATGAAAGCATTCTTTGAATAAGAGGAAAATTAGCAGGAGAGGAGGGAAAAAACCTCCCAAAAAACAACAAGTAAATGTTTTAGGGCTTCACCCAATACAAGAAGCATGAAAAACAAAATGACAAACTTGTGTAAGAAGAGGTCCATATATTCAAGCACTGCTCTGCCACCTGCCAGAACAGTGAAAGAAAAGAATCAAATTGAAATAGATATTTCAATCACATGCATTGTGATGTAGTATATATACTGTCACAATTGCAGTGAATGAGTTGGGTGTTTTCACTTGCCTGGAAGTTTTGAAACTGTTCGGAAAAGTGTTTCAGTTTAAAGCTTGGGCACAGTTCTTTAAAAATTCTGAATATAACAGTGTAAGAGAAAGTCGCTAGAAAATTCAGCTTCTGGTGTGTCCAGTGAATAGGGCTGCATTAATGTGCACCTACACTGGGATTCTGCCAGTTCATCCAAAGCCTCTCTGAGCACTTGGACCTTCCCACACTCTGCTCTTTCTTAAAAGAGAGGCTTGCAAAGGCACGTGGTGTGTTCAGAACACCTGGCTGTGTTACCCACCTTCTTGCCTAATCCTCCAGACCACGCTGCTACTCCAGGTTGTTTACTTCAATTAAAGAAAGCTCCCAAATGGTGCTCTGATATTTCAGGGAGGTCTGACTGGGCAACTCAGCCAACATGAAAGCTCAAAAGAGACCACATTAATTTGACGTTAATTGAGAAACAGGAAGAAAAGTAATTCAATTTACAGGTACAGAGACATCCACCTTCTGTGTTAAGGTGAATCTCTAAGCAGAAGGCGTGTTGTCTCTGTTCATTGAGCTGGAAAATATAACAACTAAATAGAAAATTATCAATGCTAATGTGCTTAGAATGGTTTCTATTTGAATCATGCTCCTGAGCTGAGTGGCAGTCTGTGACTGCTCACCCCAGCAACTGTGGCTTCAGCAGTTGAGAGCAAATCACAGGAAGGATTATCCCTGTCACAAAGTTTCTGTGCCCTGTCAGCAAGGACTGCTTTCATGCAAGGTAGTAAAAATTCATGGGTTTAAATGCTACACAGTTTGGAGAATACTAAAAAAAATTAGATTTTTTTAAAAAATTAGGTAATAAAGACAGCATGAGAAGGCACAACTAATGAAAGGCTCAGTGTGGCTCTTCTCACTCTGAAGTTACATACGTCCATGAAAAGCTATATTTCTGTAAATAGGAATGGAATAATGTTATTAACTGGATCTCTAGTGTAAGTTAGCTGGACAGTCATAACTGAGTATAACAAAGTGTGTATTCATGGTGTAGAATCACAGCATCATAGAATGGCTCAGTCATCCTCTTTAGGTCATCAGCTCTGGGGATAAACAGCAAAGGCACCCAGAAAAGGAATATACAGACTCTAAACCTAAATATTTGACAAGTATCAATATATGTAAGTATTTGACATGTGTTTGAGGAGAGTAAGGGAAGAAAGGTCACAGGAGCTCTTGATTGCTAACAATACACATCAGGGACTGTGTTCCAGCCTTGGTAAATCCAGTGTAATTATGAACAAGTGCATGAAATCTACTGGGAGTAGATCTTTGCACAAGATTTTGAAGTTACTAAGCAAGTGATGATTTGGAACTATGACAGACTAAATAATGATTTCTAGAGAGATAATACAGTGATGCTCAAATGCTGTAGGTGTCATAACACTTCGCTGAAAAATAGGAAGCTTCCAGTTGAAGCTCTTAAAAAAAGAATCTTATCTATAAGACAATAGTTTAGGTTAGTTTTCTGCCTCTTCATTCATTAGAAGACAAGGAGACTTAAATAAGAAATCACATTTGTTATGAGAAATGTAAACATAAGCCTGCAGTTTTCTTAAAAAAAAAAAAAAGGAGGGGGGTGTGAATTACCAAGACAGGTTTGTATTTCATTTATACAGTAATTACAGCTGACAGGTCCCTTTTCTCATTTACTTTCTGGATGATTCTCCTTTGTGTTTCCCTACCTGTCTCTCTTTTTCCAGCAGTTTTCAAATTTCTAGGTAAATGGAGACAAGAAGCAAGAATCCTGTTGCAGAATTAAGTGATGTTAGGTGTGATTGTTGTGGCAGCTTCATGCAGAAGATTCCAGTTAGTATTGTATAAATATCAAATGATAACCAAGGTCAGGCATAAACTGTCAGGATTAAAGCTGTAATAAATGCAGAGGATCAGAAAATTGCTTCATAACAAAAAGATGTATGGCCTTGTTCCAAACCCAGATTCATACTAGCAGCGAATTAGAAGAGGGTATTTCAAGAGCACTTGCAATAGGCCAGTTATTGAATGAAAAGTGATGTGTCTGGAATGATCTCATTATTTTTCTGTTTATTTTAATTTGATATTATACACACTTCTCTGTAAACATCTATATTTCTAGACTTTCTGTTGGTTTTTTTTTTTCCTAAAAGTTTGCTGTTTTCTCTTTCTGTGTTGGAGAGTTTTTATTTCTTCTACAGTGAAAAGTTTTTTGTGGAAACAGAATGTGCTGAGCCACAAAGGCCACCAGAGATGGCCCTTTGGTCAAGACAGTCAAGTTCTGACTTGGTGGAGGTAATTTTTTAAAAAGGTGTTGGTCTTTCTGTCCCTGAACCATTGTGTGGGTGCTATGAAGATGAACCCTGCCTACATCTGTAGAAATTAATTTATCAGGCACAGTGAACTTGAGGGAATTAGCCTAAAGTGAAGGAAACCATTGCACATAATTGTAAATCCAGGCATCAGTAATGCAATGACTGGAATATATCTCAAGTGGAAATATAAAAAGGACAGTGGAGACAGAATTTGCTTTTTCAAGCTGATTAAGAACTGAATTCTCAATTATTGGTGTAAGTGTGATGTTACAACTTCTGGTGGTCTAAATCTTAAGGACAACAAACCAGTTTCTGTCTCTGGGCTGTGTCAGTTACAGAACATGCAGCAAGATAAATTCTACCTAATTACAAATTTACTGTGGCAAAAGAGGAAGGTTTCCCTCAGCAAAGTGAAATGCAACTATTTTTGAAGGTTCTTTGTAAATTTTCCTCTTTCTTTTCTCGACAAAATTCATCTTAATTTGTGTGTCTGATGGCCATGTAGTTCTAGAATAGTCATCCACAGACTACAGTTAGGAGATAAAAGGTACCCTCAGCTCAGGAACAGTGCTGTGCAAAAAAGGGCTTTAACTTCCTCTGCTGACTTGTGCATTAGAGGCAAAATGACTGTAAATTTACTGCACTGACATTGTTGAATGAACTGAGTCTTCGTGCAGAGAATCATGAACCAGCATTCAAGTAATGCTCAAGGTCAAGTCATTTACATCTGGTAATTAAAAAAAGGCATATTGAAATGCAGTGAATCCTGAGTAGGATGCATGAAAGCTCATTTATCAGGATATTACGACGAATATTTTATGCTATTAATGACTTTTCTTCAGACATGCTTATGCACTCACCTTTCACATTCTCTAAATTTCTCTACCTTCTAAGTCTGACTCTCTTATGAAAAGTGCTGCTTAAAATTCCATGGCCAACAACATGCAGATATTCAGTGCTCTGGCCTTCCCATAGGAATCTTTATATGCAATGCAACATTATTTAATCTCTTACATAAGCTTAGGTTAGATGATCCAAGTGTTTATTCTTAGTATTTTATACAGTTAACAATATTCTTTAAAGATTTAGGCACAAAAAGAATAATATCTCCTTTTCCTCTTTCCTTTTTGCAAGGATATGCAACAGAATGTGGGTCTGAAACACAATTTTCTGCAGATTTTTCCTTTAAAATCTTCTCCATTACTGAGACATAGGAGCTATGTGGGGACAGGAATCACAATTTACACTTAGGGCAAACCTGAAATCCTCTGACAGTGACTTTGCCTAAACTTTGAAGTCTTGGTGGTTATATTGCTCATCATAACCATGTTCTTTTAAAAACAGGTTATTAGAATACGTTAATATTTTGTGAGTTCCCAGACAACAAAGGAATGTCTTAGCTGGAGTCCAGAACATCCATTTTTCTTGTACCAACCTGTATGACTTGACTTCAGGGGCCCTCTTACCTCATTAAAGGCACAGTTTCCTGTGCCAAGAACTTCCCAGCAAGAAAAATTTAATTCTCATCTTCACAAAAATAGTTTCTAAGACCTCTTTGCTGAGGTGCTGTGAGGAAACTCTGAGTTTTGAGCTTAGAGCATTGGAGCCCTAATAAGGAAAAAGTGGTGTTAAAAAATTGATGAGGGTGTGTCCATTCATGCTGGTAGTTACCTTTTTCACAGGAACAAAAGTCATATTTCATAAGGTCTGGCCATCAGTGCTGGAATACCAGAGGCCAGCAGCCTTTTGGCTGACTCTGGAGCCAAGCAGGAAGAGAGCAATGGCATGGGATGAGCAGGTCACTGCACTTCTGTTCCCTTTTCACATGGTAACCCAAATCCAGCTTTAATTCACTCTCTTCATATGTATGGGAAGAGTACTGGCTTAGCTTTGGGAGTATCTTTCCCCTTAACTCAGAGCTTTCTCCGTATACACAGAGTTTCAGTTGTACTGATGATTTTAAGGAGGTATATACTGTTGTCTTTTAAAATGCGTGGTCAAATGACTTGGCTATTCAACTGGAGCTTGTCCCAGACACAGCTTGCTTTCCTTGCAACAAATTCCACAAACATTAAAATGTCACACTTTTCAGTAAGTAAACAATTTACTGCAGAGCTTGTCCTGTGCAAACACGCAGGCAGCTGACACGAACTGGGTGCAGGCCAGGGAAGAGCAGAGAGGCTACTTCAGAAAAAAGCAGCAAATCTCAGGACCTTCCATGTAGCATTTAGGTCTGAAATATAAGCTGACTAACCTTGAAAAGCAGGAAAGCTGAAGCAAATTAGTAAAAATCTGATGTATCTGAAATCGATTTTTTTGATGAGATGGCTTATCAGTGTTTCAACAACTGTTGTGGTATTTAGGGTTTTTTCCCCTCTCTACATCACGTAGGGGTAATTTCTCTCTTAATGGTCTAAAAATGGCTTGCTCTGAATGATTATGACTACTGCCTGTGGAATTCTGTGAGGGGTCCAGTTTTAGTTTCCACACAAAGAGTGATGTGCCCCAAATGGATACTGCACTTTTTAGTTCTGCCAAGGAGATGGTTAATAAAGAGTTCCAGAAAACCTGGAAGTGTTTTGAATACCACAGGCAGATTTTGAGTTAGCAATACCCCACTGGAAGTGTTAATGTGTGCATTTCAGTTAGTTTTAAAAACATTTACATGATCCAATGGCTTCATCTTTGTTCACAGTGTGCATATATATGCTAAATTGTTTAAAAAAATAAACTGTGCAGTTCAGGAGTTAAGTGGAAGCGTAGTCTTTATAATTTTTACAGTACTCCTAGAAATACTTCTGCCTGAACACTATTAAACAATGCTGTCTGTGTCACTGCTTTTTTTCCTCCATTTTTTCCTCAATGGTCTGCTGGCAGACCAGTTTCAGCTGTTTGACAAAAAAGAAAGTATCAAAAATATTAAGCAGCACAGTCATGTCCCAGTAGCACCATGGGGTTCTAGAAGGTATTACTTGATATGGCAGGAACTGGAAGACAGCAGATGATTGATGTGAATCTGGCCAAGCTTGGCAGCTTACAAGTGTGATTAGCAGCAGGTAATTCCTGCACAGACTTCAGGAAATGCACGCTGGTAAAGATAAGTTGAATTTCCCGTCCGTGGAGATAAGCTTCAGCTGGTGTTCATGCATAACCACAAAAGCTCTGTCTCAGTGTAGGTTTGGATTCTGCAGGAACTCAGAAAACATGAGTCCAGGGTGTGACTTCACCACAACCAGTTAAATATGCTGTCAGCCCCAGGACACCTCATGTTGTGCTTTGGAACAGCAGTTTAATTTTATTTTTCTGAATTTCATCTCCTATTTTCTCCTTGAGATTCTTTTTTTCTACCTGTGCTCTCATTCACTGATATCACCTTTCACAGCTTCTCTCATCCTGTTTACTTACACTGTTTGATGTTTTGAAAATAATTTGAGTCCAGCAAAAGGAAAAGCAGGAAGTAAAATGGACTAAATAAGTCAGTTCAACTTCTTTTCATCTCAGCTGTTTATCCTGTGTACTCCAGGACATCGGCTCTAGAATCACACAAAGCCATGCAAGCCCAGATTATGGCAATTTTCATCATATCTATATTTTAGGCTTAAGTGATGACCATATGTATAGCAAAACAGATCACCCAGAGAAAATCCCATTCAATTATTAATAATGGTGGCTTAATCATGCCTGACCATTGTTACTGCTTAAAGCTCTCTGAAGGCATTGAAGGAGTTCTTAGGGTCAGCTTGCATATCTTACCCTAAACCTTTGGGAGGGATGGCACCACACAGGAAATGTTTGTGTAATACAAAACCTTTTTTTTTTTTTTTTTAATGACATTTAATTATTTGTCTAACATAAATCTAAAAGCTTTGGATAAATGTATGGACAAATGGTTTTGGGCCTGGAAATAGTTTTATTTTAAAGTTTAAGTGAAATGTTTACCACAAAGGATCAGAAAAAGGTTTCTGGTCTGGAAAAGGATAAAAACTTCTAGTAGGTTGTATTTCCTTGGAACATTACTGTTCTCTTAGAAGGCTGGCTTTTGATGGTATGTGCATTGACCTTAATTACTCTGGTGATATTAAACTGGTTTTAGTAAATTTTCATTTATCATTAGAGTGTCTTGCCTCCTCTACATATCATTCAAGACAAAATGGAGGGAATCCATTTATTTTGCAAGATAACAAATGTTCTAAATGTATCACTTAGTGGCAGGTGCTACAGCATCCTTTAGAACCCCAATTACTTGTGTGGTTCTCAGGTGCTACTCCCCTGAAACACACGCTGGGGAGGAGAGAGCAAGGGAACCTCTTACTGAAGGTGAGTTTGTTTTGTTTGACCAATGCCCAGATGTTGTATATGATGTGGATCTGAAATGCCTTGTTTTGTGGTTTCATTTCACAAAACTGAACTCGTGTCTGGTGATATTCTGCATTCATGCAAACATTGCAGTAAATGCTGAACTGAAAGTGACTTCCATAGGCATTCCATGTGCCTCTTCATCATTCTTCTTATCAAGTTTCATTGGAGAACATGCCAGATGTTCTGATTTCAAATGGCATTGTACCTTTCCAGCCTCAAAAAAAGCATGCACTTGATGAAAATCCATAGGTGCCCAGATTTCACTTTTCCCATTGCTTGCTTTTTCTGTGATGAGTGAGAATTCAATATCTTACTCTAAAAGTGAAAAATAAGTTTTTACAATATCTGCACATAGAAATGTAATTCAAGTAAGAAAGTTTGGAAGTACAGCAGCCCTTACAAAAGAAAGGAAAGAATGAATCACCAGAAAAAGAAATGGAGACATTTCACTGAACTGGATCCAAACAATGTGTTCCTGTTGCACTTCCCAGGCTTTGTTGTGCTTGTATTATGGGATAGCTTGTGCAGGCACCAAGGAATGAAGTGCCATCAAACACTATAACTCAGTCAGGACTTCAGCTGAGATCAATTTTACCTATTCTTTCTTTGCAGTTAGAATATCTTCAAGGCCAGGTTGGATGTTGCTCTGAGCAACCTGGACTAATGGAAGCTGTCCCTGCCCATGGCAGGGGGTTGGAACGAGATGATCTTCAAGGTCCTTTCCAGCCCAAACTATTCTATGATTCTATGATAATTTACCTCATTTTGAAAGCTGTAATTATAAAAGGATACACAAATATTTTCAAAAGCAATCTATCAGAACTTAATCCTCAGGAATTTCTTGTGTAAATCCCAGTACATACTGATTTTGTAATTTATAGTTTAATACGACCTTCTAAATGTTTCAGTTCTTAGTGCAAAAGGCTTTTTTTTTGTTCTGTATCAGATCAGCATTGTTTTCTAAGTGCATTTCCCACTTACTGCCCTAGAGGTACTTAGGCAATATTGAAGGTTTCCTTTTTGCAGTGATTTTCCAGTGCTTTGTGGCTTTGGAAGTCATGAAGGGCCAGGCTGGAACTTGACTCCCATTGCCAACATATTGTCGTTCACAATTGTGAAATCTCCTCGTTAAGGTTTTATCTCCATGTCACATAAACCCTGTTGTAATATTTTATTTCTCTAACTATATGGGGTTTGTGACTCTTTCTGTTAATTTTTCTTTCAGAAGAGTAATTTCTTCTGTTTTGTGTGTGCAAGGACTAGGCATTTGTTTTATCTTCATGATATTAATGAAAGACTGGAAGATAGCTTGTAATTGTTTTCAGTCATTTGAAGTGAAGAACAGTCTTTTAGATGAATGTGAAATAATATTTTTGGCAGTATTTTAGACTGGTTTACTCAACTCTGGAAATGTATGTGGCCATTTAATAGGATAAGTGTCAGAGCTTTAGAGCTCCTCATAGTGTATTGAAGAATATTTTATTTGGATATATTTCTGTCTTTGGGCTTTTTCTGAACCGCTAATTTGCTGTTCCTTATTAGAGCTTGTAATTGCTGTCTGAGTTGACTGCCTTGGTTTATGACCTTAGAGTGTATCATGGCTATTTGAGATAGAAGTAGATCCCCAGATTACCAAGGGTCAACATCCAGTTCCTTGATTTTACTCTAAACTGTAGATTGAAAATATCTTTTAATGAAGAATTGTCATTCTAATTGTTACAGAATTCTATGGTATTCATTTAGTCAATTCAGTGTCCTTCATGTTTTCCTTAAAAAATAAGTAAATGGAAAAAACCCAACCTATAATGTGCATTTAGGTTTCCATAATGTAATGTAACATATTTTTCCATGTCAGCACAATATTATACTGCATTCTTATTTGTTTCCCAGTGTGGGGTGTTTAAGTATACTCAAGTGACTGACTTCATTTTAAACTCTGTTGGAGTAGCATTTCCTGTATAATATTTTTGACCAGCTTTGATCCTACAGAGCTTTGATGAAGCTACTAATTAGGTTTTTGATTCATCTGTGTTTAGGAAAGAGAGATTTATTATAGTAGCACCCGCTTGTGCCACTGATAATTAAAAGACTGTCAGAATTTTCATTATATAACTCATCTTGCAGGAGAGAATCCCTCCCCATCTGACAGTTTGATTACTTGTGAATGACTAAGGCACTCTGAAGAATTTGCCATTTAGGCTAAAACTGACTGGAAACAGCATTCCCAGGAACCATTCCAGCCATCACTGCTGTGAGGTAAACATGGCCTGTCAGTCTTCCCTAAGAAAAAATTGAAGAAATTGAAACAGTAGGAGTAGACTCTCCACGTGTTATGGGTTGGATTTTTCGTGTGTGGTAAAATAAGCTGTGCTGCAGATAAATAAATTTAAAGCCACAACGAAATAAGAAATAGATTCCCCATTTTCAGAAGTTCAGGCTTGTGTATCTTCTTAGTAAAGGTACAGAAATAAACTGTTGTTCCCTTGAAAAGAATTTTTAAACCCTGATAATTTTGTCAGTAGCTGAACCCCGCATTCCTCTTTTTTTGGCACATGAGCTGTTAGCAGTCTTTTATATCTACTTTTTAAAATCTGATTTTCCAAAATACACATATGCCCTTTGCTCAGCCCAATATGTAAGTGCAGTTAATCTCTATTCATTTTAGGGTTGCACCTGCCTATTCCCAGATGTGGAAAATACTCAGTTCCTACAGGGTTCTTCATGGTGTTCAAGTCCCACACATGTACCACATTGGATTCTAAAGCAAAATGTTTATTGGTTATCTAAAATATTCTGATTTTGCAACAGTCTGCAAAATTAGACTATGACCTATGAAAGTGAAATTCTTACTACAATGAGACATTTTGGTGTCTTTCTGTGCCTTCCTAAAAGCCCAAGGTGAATCCCTGACTCCCTATGTGACTGACTCTGGAAACAGCTCTCAGTGTTGCAGGCAAGGCTCTAATCAGCTCATTTTAAAATTTATGTATGTTTTATAAAAAGGAGATAGAAGACACTCGCAGCCAATATAAATTTTACTGCATAACAATAATTCAGTTTCTTTTCTTTTAAAGACTCTTGAAGTAATGCATTATTTTTACTTGGCTGTCAGTGAGTTTTACATCTATAAAAGTGAGATGGCAGGGCAATAAATGGGATTGTATTAGACCTCTACTTGCATTTATGCATTTGTGAAAAACCATATGTATGGTTTATAAATTCTTTTAAATCAAATTCCTACCACTTATCACAACATAAATTTATTTTTTTTATCTAGTCTCATTGACTTTTCTAAATGGACTTCTTCCCCCTTCTTCATTTATTTTATCATTTTTTCTATTGATAAATCTGCTGTCAGAAATAGTAGCTGCTTATCAACTTTCTCCATCCTGTAAATTATTTTTGTAATAAATAGCTTCTAATGAGCATCTTTAATGGAAATCAAATAGCAGTGTTTTATAATTAGGAAAAAAAAATGAAGCAGGCCCCGTGTGTTCTGTTACATTGCTCCAGCTCTGGAGGTCTTGGCCTTTGGAGGGCAATGGCTGATCTGCTGCTGTGAGTTCTAGAAAAAGCATTCCCATGTCAGTGCTGGTCAGAAGGGAGAGAAAGAGAGGTCCTTGCCTTCAGACAAGTAAATTGAAATTTTGAACTACTCAATTTTCTTAGTGGTCTTTGATCTGGAAGTTTGTGTTTTCTGCTGAGCCACATCAGCTGGTTGAGAAGCCTCTGGGTTTTCAGCATAAGACAGAAAATTGTCTTTTAAAAACCTTCCCAGTCCTCCCCTCTCCCAGCAAGAAAGCAGGCTGTAGTGGATTGTTAAGGGCATGTTTAGCCATACAAATTTTTAAATCAAAGTATGACCTTAAGTGTGTTCTGAAAGAATTGCTTTCTTACATTGTAAATACAATTTACTAATAAAAGGCAACTGGTATTTTCACATTTTTGAAGAAGTAAAATGCAATTAAAACCACATGCACATTTGCTGTTGTCCAGTACAAAGAGATGCATTTAATTAATGGGTAATTAAAATTAACCATTTTAATGTAATCTGGTACTTGTGACCATTAAATTCAGAGGACACAGGAGGTAACATGCAGAGAAGTGACTCGAGGGATATAATGTGTTACAGGCTTAGTGGATTTTAATGTTGTTACTGTTCTTGTTAAAATCCCCTGCTACCAGTTGACTGGGCTTAATTACTGGTTTTGAATTTTGCTGAACTTCAAAGTCTGGGAGGTGCTTTCAGATCTGATATGGAAAAATGAGAAATGATGTTGGAAGTTATTCTCAATCAGATAGAACTCACAGTTACTGTCTTATTATTGTAGTGTAATATATCATCAAAGAACAGATAAACAAACCTCTTCTGATTAGTTTCCACCTCATTTATCTACTTTGTACAAATTAACTATTGTCCTTGACATCTAGAGGTGAAACAGTCAAATTCAAGTACTTACAGGCAATAACAATGATATTCTGTGTATATAAACCCTTTCCTGGTTTTGCACATCACAAATACTTTTTTACATATGTGGTTTTATGATGTGTGAAATAGCTCATAATTCCACTCTTTTCTCCTCGTTTCTTGCAGTTTATTTTCTTAGGATAGGAATATACATATGACCTAATCTACAAAATTACTTTTGTACAGTAATAAGCTTCTTCTGGCCAGAGCTAAACATCAACTGGTCAGGCAAGGCCACATTACACACTAATGGGGTGGAATGAGGGGCATATTACATCAAATTTAAACTACCAGGAGGTATTTTCAGTGGATAAGATGTAATTACTCCAAAAGGTACAGCCTTGCCTGTGGGATATATGATAATTACGCATTGGTGGCTCCCACCTGATTATGTTTTGTCCACCATGGTGGTGCCACTGGCTCTGTGTCAGAATTGATGCTGAGTGCCCAGCACTGAACCACCTCAGACACCCCACAGTCTCACTTCCCTCCTCCCAGCAGTGCTCTTTCTCTACTATCTTTCCATAGGGGTCCTATTTTTGGACAAAGCTTTTTGGGGTGTCTGTCTTATGGCCAATGAAGATTGAATTTCTAAGTGGTGTTAAAAATTACTTGAACAAATGCTTATACTGAAGTATAGTTAATTTATCCACTCTTCTGCTTAATGAATCTAAATGTATGTTTCTATGCCAAAATAGTTTAGAATGCACATAATTTCATAATTTACATGGTGCAGTTTTGGAAGTATGGCCATCTCTGACTCATAAGCCATTATTGTGAAAACAATAGAGCACTCATTGCTTTGTGTGACCCAGTAATTCCAAGGAGAATGTCATGTACTGGAATCCAGTGCAAAAAAATAAAGCTGCTTCTTTTGCCATGAGTGGGAAGTGGCAAATATGGATTTCAAAGAAATGCTGCCAGCACTGATCCAGAATTGTCAAAAAGATTCCTTGAAATACAGTGGTCTGAAGGGGCTGAGATTTCAGCATGATCAGATCTATTTTGGCTCATACACTGAGCAAGGGCAGTACTTTAACTAGCATATGAAGCAGAGGATTTAGAAAAATGCAAGATTAGTGTCCTGTGTCAAAACTTGAAGGCTATAGCAAAAATCTTAATTTTGCCGTATTTTTATTTTGGCAATAAAATGTAATGAACAAGGAGGGATAAGATGTATCTTTTGCATATTCTGTACAACTTCAGAGTGTAATTTATGTTTCATTTTATTGTAGCCTGGAGTATGTGTATATGTGAATGCCTATATTGTGAAAAACCAATCATTTTTTTCAGTGGTGAAGAAAATGCCTGAAAGAAGTGTATTTTAGAGATGTAATTCTCCTTCAAAGTTATTCAGCCTTTTTAAAGGAATTAAATCTAAGTTAGATAGAAGATGATACTTATCGTAATTTCCTTGACTGTATTTGCCTGTGAAGGGAGATTTGGCTTTACAAGGGTTGGTGATTTGTGTTACCTGTTATCTAGAGTTTGGAGGCAGATTTTTCACTGTGAGAATTGTCTGTTCTTTCTCTGAGAGCAATGGGGGTGAGAAACCAACAGCTGAAGAGATGGATTGTACCCAGGGTGATGCTCTAACCCGGCCCAGCCAGGGCAGGGGATGGGAATGGTGCACTGTGGTCAGTCTGTAGCAGTTTCTCTCTGCTGCTCCCCTCTTCTCACACTTTCTCCCTGCTCAGTGTGAGTCCTCTCCTTTAGGGAATATCCCTCTGCTCTGGCATGGAGCCGCCCATGGGCTGCAGTGGGGTATCTGCTCCCTGTGGTCTCCCCACAGGCTGCAGGGGAATCCCTGCTCCGGCCCCTGGAGTGCCTCCTCCACCCCTTCTCCTCTGTCCTTGGTGCTCACAATTCCTCATACGGTTCTTTTTGCTGCTTCTCACACTTTCCCTCCTGTTTTGCCCTCTCTGATGGGCAGTTTTGCCCTTTGTCAAACTTGTTCCCACAGAGGCATCACTGTCCCTCTTCCTTATTCTGTAGTATTCAAGTGCAGATTGGAAGATTGAGCACAGATTGACTATGGACATTCAACCAAATGATTGATACTCCCCCTCAATTGCTTTGCAGTTTGTTTCCTCTCACAGATTCTTGCCTTTCTCTTGAGAGGTAAAAAACCAGAAAACCAAAACAAAATAAAAAAAAGGAAAAGGAAAAAGTCTTAAGTGGAAAATCCAGCTGCAGTCCCATTTATTATCTGTACACATAGTTCCAGAGAATGGGATATAGACTTGTGCAGAAAACTGTTAGGAGTCATTCTTGGAAAAGCCCCTGGAATTCCACAATGCCCAGACATGACTGACTTTCCTAAATGTTAAGAGTTTTCCTCTCTGTGTTGCATGGAAATCTTTTCACTGAAGGGGATGCTGGTGGTGGTTTGCTAACAAAACCATTGTTCTGCAAGGATGAAGGCATCTGTTCCCTGGGGCTCCATCCCTACTGCAGCCTTCCAGGGCTGCACAGAGAGGGCACTGTGAGATGGCATTCCTTATTAGCATATTTTTCCTCTGCTGTTAAATTAGGTTTTGGGTTTATTGATGTTAAAGGAAGTCAGCAATGACCTTTCTGTTCTCAAGTCATTCTCAGAAAGCAGAGGTGAAAGTGTAGCTAGAAGTTGACTGTAGTGACACCTGAAAGGACAGCAGTAAATGTCAGAGCTGAAGGCTGGAACACACTCATCACAGCTGCTTCCAGTGGTTCATTTGTGTATGTTGAACTACTCATCATTCAGCTTTAAAGCAGTTGATATACTAATAAACATTCTGTCATAACAGTCTGATCTCAGAAAACTTTTGTAATTGCAACAGATGATAAAGGGTCTAAGGTTTGTTTAATTGGGTTTTTTTTAGTACATTTCTGGTGACTTACTAGGAAAAGCCTGGTTAGGAAAGTCAAATGAGCACTGACATACCTGACACAGCAAATTGGCAAAATTCCTACAGCTATTAGCTGAAACAGTAAAAGAAAACAGCTCCTACATATTTATAAGGAAAAGCAAACCCTGTTTTGACTGGCTATAGTCTTTCACAGCTATAGTCTTTCACAGCTTTATTTATAATTACAGCATGTCCTTATCTTCTGGTAACCTCCAGGACAGCCAGCCCTTGATGGTCCCAATGCAGCCCTCCTGATTGGACTCCTCGAACAAGGACTACCTTGGGTCACTTTGCCAAAGACATTTACCAGCAAATGCCAGGAGCTGGACCAAAATATTCTGGAATGAACTTTGTTCAAACCCCAGGTAGGACAAGTCTAATCCTAATACTCAGTAATTTAACAGGAAGAGGCTTCAAAAGAAGAAAAAACATCACTATTACAAATTTTTGATAAGCTAAGTATGCCTTGGTTTCTGTTTCATCTAAAGTATCTCTCTGTAATCAAAAGGTACAGAACCCCAGTCAGGTTAACACATTTATCTCAAGAAATGTTTTTTACAGCCTATCAAAGATTATCAAATAAACACCAGACCTTGCCATTGATTCAGTGATTTAGCAGTGAAGTAGCTCTGTTCTTCCAGTACATGGAAGGGCTCTCAGGCAAAATGAAAAATTGAACTGTATCTTCAAACCACTTGGGTTAAGGTACAAAAATAGTAAACCTTGTAGGTGAGGCTTTTGAACACAGGTTTTTAATACTTCAGAACCTGTTGGCGTCAAGGTCAACTTTGAAGTCTTGATTTTGCTCTGAGGTTTGACTTACCATTCTACAAGTTTTCTCAGTAAAAGCAGTGGTTCTGCAGACTTCCAAAGAAAAAGGGAATATGCTAGGATTCTGTGGGCCACAATGATCCCCTCCCTTACCGTTCCTATGGAGTTTAAACCACGTTGACCTTGACAGCTGAAGTGTTGGAGATGACATTGGGCTCTTGGGCAGAGGCTGTGCACGGGTTTCTCTCAGTGACACACTGGCTGTATTGACTGACTCTGCCTCAGCTACATCAGGTAGTTACACTGATCATGTGTCCCCGAAGTTATTATGGGTGGATAAAAGGTAAATTTTGTGATCTTAGATTGCAGCCAAACTATTCTGCTTTGTTGCATCTGACTTTTGTGCTTCTGAATGCTCAGAGCACTTTTAATTTATCACACTGTGAAAAACAAAATCGGCTTCCGTTCCTTTGTGGCTGAATCTAAAAAAAATAATGTAAAATAAGTGATTAAATACAGTCACTCTGTTTTTCATTGGAAAATATATTTGTACTGTCAATAATTGGATAGAGCTGTTGAAATCACCTCCTGTATTAGTTGTGGTAAGCAGGATACAGTTTTTTCTCTGCTGTCGTCACTTCTGATAAGAGCTGTGAGGGGCTGTGCAGGTGACTTTGTGGAGGATGACTCAAAATCAAGGACTGTGATGCCTAATGCAAGCAATTCCACAGGGAATGAACTGGGTACGTGGGCAACGCTCAGTCTGCAGGTGTCAGCAGCAGATGTACCTCCTGAGGGCTGCAACAGAAGTTGCCATTATTCTTGGTGAATCTGAACTTGGAAAGTGCAGATACTTTTCATCTTAAGCTCTTTATTTTTGTTTGTCCTTAAGTTGACTCCAGCATTTTAAGAGTTCGTGGCACAAATCAGCATTTGGAGTCTGAGTGCGACCTGTGTCACATAGGAGGGATGTGCTGGAGGGCAGCTGAGCTGTGTTCCCCAGGTGTCACTGGTGTGTCCCTAATCTTTCTTCTGTGCAGTCTCTGAATTGTAAATGGGTATTTTAGAGCACAGAATCAGTAATTTGTTACTAAGATAACTCATTAACTGCACAACACGATGAGTCTGAACAATCAGATTTAAGATCTTGGGCAATAACCACCTCCTTGGTGACTGGTTCTGTCCTAGGCTTTGTCTCAGAATTCTTCTCTGGCGCCCAATTCTTATCCCATGAGCTACAGAACTCTTGACGAGGTCTAGGGAAATGTTGGTACTTCACAGGTTATTTGCTCACTCGGTTTATGTTTCTCCATAATCATACTGGATGACAAACCAGACTCTAAACTCCCTTTGAGAATTACTGTGATTTTGATTGCCTAAAAACCTTATTGGGTATGGAGAGCAAGGGTTTTCAGTCCTTGGCCTTATGAACAGCTTTTACAGAAACAGAAACAAATAAGTGAGGGTTATTCAGGGTTCTCCCCCCTCCCCACCTTCTAATTTTGAAATTGCCTGATAATTCTATTTCAATGTCTGCATTTCCCTTTCTCTCTCCCTCTTTATATGTAGCAGTAAAAATGGAATATTGGTACAGTTTAGGCAACTTAATTGTTAATTGTCTATTATTTGTATTTTCTATTATGCAGATCATATAAAATTTTGTACAAATGTAAGGCATTTATTTCCACTATTGTTTTTCTTTCTGACAAGATGTTTTAAATTCGACTAGCAATGTTCTTTTTGTTGTATTACTTCCTATTTGGCTGCATTATGGGTAGAAGAGTCAAAATACATGCCTTTGATTTATGTGGCAATGTAAAGAACAGCTACAAATGCCATGAGGCAGGTAGTTTGAGTCTGTCCAATTGCTAAGTGTTTCAGTGTGAAAAATGACTCCTTGTTCTTTTGGATCACAGAGATTGTACAATTACAGTTTTAATCAATCCAACACAAGATTCACTGGTTCTTACTGTGCAGAGCACATAGTCACAGTCCAATAAATCTGCTTCTGATGTGCAAATCCAGACTCCTGGAGCCTCTAGAGACTGTATACAAATGACAGGGATGTGTGCACTGCCTGTGTATTTGCATGGGTCAGGTGGGCAGGAGGGTGTGCTGATGCTGTTCTGACTTCTAATGGGGTGTTTTATGGCTTGCATTTCGATGATTAGAAACGATGTGCTTGATGTGGTGGATGCAGGAGATGTTACTTATTCATTTTTTTTTCTAGTTTTAGCCTTTCTCAAAGTGAGATTTTGATGCTCTGAGATTCTTTTGTAGAGGTTTAGCTCTGGTTGAATAAGTTCTTCATTTCCCCAGGGCTGTTAAAGCGTTTCAGTATCAATAAAAGCCTGTCTGATCTGGTCCCTTTTGAAAATCAGAGAACTGTCAAATCATGGGAAATGAAGCAAGTGGTGGATGGGCAAAGATACGCCCAGTTGAAAGCAACAGGGATGGTGAGAGGGAAGCTTACCCAGCACTGTCCATGATACACAGAAATGTTTGTAAATTGACTAAAAATGTAAGCACTGGTTTGAAATAGAACTGACTTTTATCCATACATCCCCAAAAAAGAACTCCCAAAGACAGTGAGCCATTTTTCCCGAAAAGCAATTTTAGATGTGAGGAACATGAAGTCTGCGAGGATGGATATGTCCTGGGAAGTCTCTCTGAAGAATTTAGACAACCTGTCCAAATCTATTCTGACTTTCCTCTTAATATTTAACTTTTTACTAACTGAGGAAGTAAGAAATAATTTAAATTAGTGCAAAAAAAAAGGACAGAAAAAGGCATTTAGAAAATTCATAAACTATCAGATATTTAATTATATTTATCTGTTGTTTAAAATGTCTGTTAATTTAAAACAAACTAGCAAGCAAGAAACCATATTTATGACTGACAACAAAGGAAATTTTGTTAATATCTTTTTTGATAAACTTGGACAAGTTGCAGTAAAAGTGACTGCAAAGTAATTTTGAGGATATTTTCAGTAGGTTATTTTCTGTTCATTTGTAGATCTTGCCAAAGGTAGTACTATGCAATGTTATTTAGTGAAGGCTTTGCTTTGTGTCCAGAGATGACCTGATAATGATAAGGAACATAAAAAAAATGGATATTTGGTTTAAGTAAATGTTTTTGCTTCTTATGGTGTCCATTTAAAGGTATTGTGTACACAGCATTTTGGATTAAGAATCTCTGTTTTGTCTATATAGAAATCTATACAACTTCAATTCGGGAAATAGTATTGCACTTACATCCAAACATTGCTTTTCACATTTTGTGCAGGCATTCCTGCCTTCTGCTTAGGAGCAGCTGCTTTCTTTGGTGTTGGTCTATTGGTGTAGTATTTCCAAAATATTTTTGGTCATCCATCATAAATGCAAAATATTTTCACAGCTCTGCCCTTGCCATGTTTGCATTCATGAATTTGTTTGCTTCAAATCTGAGAGTGGTGGTAAATAGTACACATATTGGCAGTGGTGCTTGAGAAAAGAAAGAACCATTTAGAACCTAAGGGAACAGACCCAGTATTAACATTAAGCCACATTTCAATTTGCAGTTTGCTTTCCAGCCTACATTTACTGTTGTTCCTGTGTGCTCCTGATATTCTGCCTACTGGAAATAGTCCAGGGAAACAAAGCCTTCAAACAAGAAAGCAAGGTTTTAGCATTGGGATGTTTTATTTTGAGGAACTTTTCATATTCTCTATCAAAAAGGAGGTAGGACTAGTTACTAAATAAACTGTTTGAGACTCTGCTGTGTAATAAATTTCTTTCTCCTCTGACTTACATCTCAGTGTAACTTGGTCATGTTATCACTGAGCAACATTTTCCAAAGACCTAAGGCTTCTTAAACAGCCAGGCTCAAGCAGGAGAGAAGCCAGGGGGAAGGAGACACTGAGAGCCAGAGATTACATTCTCATAATTGAGTCAGACCTCTGAATGAGGCAACTCAGTTTTATTGGGACATGGAGATAACAGTACTTCACTGTGGTGCTGTAAGGATTAGGTAGTTTTGAAGATAGAAAGTACCACAAGAGCTGAGAAGTCAGGTTTTTGATTATACACCAAGAGCTCAGTGCAGGAGAGTTTCCAATGCTCTTAAGTGTTTCTGGAATGCAGTTCTTCCCTGAAGCCCAATACCTATCCAGTTGCTTTCTTCCAGAAAAATGTTATCATTAATGCACTCTGCCTATCCTTTTAGAAGCTTTGGAATACAAATGGCTTTTTCAGGCCTGAAAAACCATTCCATGATTTATTTTATATCCAAATGCAAAATGGCATGGAAGGACTAGCATTGTTTTCTGACAGATTGTCAAGCCTGAGGCTAGTGTGTATGTCTGGCCATGCTGAATTCAAAAATGGTAATTTTTGGAAGAGGATGGCTGACTGAACTCCTGCTAGATTGTTTTCTTTTCAGAAATTTTCGGTTCTCCTCTGTTGTGATTCAGTTTGTCTTTCCCTTCCTAACAGGTAGTGACAAGTCCTTGGGGTGGCCTTGGCTCAGAATCCCGGGAAAGTCACGTAGGTAACATGGCACATGAAAACTCACTGAACCATGTTCAACGTTTCTCTACAGCTATGTTTCCACGTATGCTGTTCTGAAATTTCAAACACCCCTTTCTCCTTGTAAACTGTCAAGAAAGACAAGGGAAAGTAACATGCTCTGAGCAAATTCAGTGCATGAGCTTCGTACCCAGGAAGTCTGAGAACACTGTACAGTATTTGCAGCAAAGAAGGCTTTAGGATTTTGAAGATTCTGAAAAAAGGAGCCCTTATCCCTCTGTGCAGATGAATCCTACATTGTCCAAGGGATTCTGCCAATGATGTGAATCTGAGTAGGCTCATAGCACAAGCAGTACAGCACTGGGCATTGTGGAACAAGAAGATGCACATTTTAACTGCACTTGTGCAGCAGTTCTTTTATTGGATGTGAGGTAGCATGGGTTGCTGGAAAGGAAACAAGAGCTTGGGGAAAGCCATGTCCATTGCATGTTGTTTAAGGCATGTAAATCTGTTTTTATACAAGAACTGCTTATTTATGCAGTGTGTGTCTAAAGACCAGCACCGGGAAATGGTTCTCTCTGTCCTTCACAAATTGTGTTCCTTGTCCAGCCCCTGGGCCCTGAACCTTCAACTGGCACTTCTGTGCAATCTTCTGCAAATATCTGCCTGAGCTGGAAGAAAAATGGCAAAAGGAAATTACTGTTCCAACCAAAAAAATTGCCAGAAGAAGCTCTAATGAATACTTTTAAGATATGCATCTGTTGTTAGATGCAGCAAGCTTCTCAAAATGATGGGAGGTTTTAGTATGAGGACATTGTAGCTGCCAAAGAGAATTCCATTATGCCAAAGTTGGTTCAGATTTTTGTCAATTAAGACAGAGAAAAGTTTCCTTCCAAATGATATATATATATTTTGCTGTTATACCACATTTTGTTGTCTTCATTAAGCTTTGTATCATGTGATTGAAGTAGCTTAATTTCCCTCCCCTCCTTTTCTCAATATGTTGGCATGTTTTTTTTTCTTTTTCCAATGCTTTATTAGAGGAGTAGGGATACTGTTCATGATTATTCTTTCACTTTAACTTTTCTCTTAAGGCAATTGGTAATACTCCAAATGATGTACTGGGCTGTGGTTCAGTAGGCACTGGGCAGGGAGAGTCCTAAAATCAAGAAAGACATTAGTTTAGGAGGATTGTCATACCATTTTTCCATAAGGATGCAGATGCTACCAGAGAGTAGAATGAGAATTTCTTCTGCTGACTTTAGCACCTGAAGGCACACAGGTGTATCTTTGCAGCTGGTCCATTAGTCTTTAGTTTGGTCAAGCCTGATTTACAGTGCCAGTCCAGCAAGTGACAGTGGAGAGGAGCTGAAGCCACGTGGGTGATTTTACTGAACACAATCACCTGTGATGACTTCTGCTGTCTGAAAGGACTGTAAGAGGCAGACTAGGCTAAACCACAACTTCAGGAGCTAAAATACTGTGTGAAACATTTGGGGTATGAATCCATGCTCTCTTGAATTCAGTTATTAGCTGAATCGATCATTTTCCTTTCCTTTGCTTTTTTCCTCCATCTTCTCTTCTATAACTGTCTCTATCTGCTCAATAGCTGACATATTACCTTTATTCCTCTTAGTTTGTTTGCATTTAAAAATGCAGTGCATGGGACGTGCCAACACGTGCTGTTGACCTTGCAGTGCTGACCTTATAACAAGTGTGTTTCATAACATCTCCCCTTGAAGAAGATAAGGTTGACTAAACCAGCTCTGTTTCGAGCCATCGGGCATTCATCCACAATGCTAAAGCCAATTTCAATGAGGTCACTTTTTCACACAGTGAAACTATAATAGCTTTTGTCTCCTACTGTCTGATTTATTCTTCTGGCAAGGACTGCTGGTTTCCCTGAAACTGAAGAGGCAGTTTTTATTTTTTTAGTATTTTTTTTCCCTAGACAGGAAAGCAATATTTATTTTTCAGTGCACAAGTTTTTATATATAATACTTCACTGCATCTCAGTTGTATTACTTGACAATTTTCCTTTTGCTCTGCCTGCATTTTACGCTGCTGCAGGATTTGCATTGTGAACTGTACCCTGTTGCTATACATACGATGCAAAGTATTTAAATACTTTCCTGCTTTATGGAGATAATTATAAGCTCTATTTCCTGAACAATGAAAGCAAGACAAATGCTTAAGTCTTCACATTTCATTTGTAATAAAGCAGATGTAAAATGAGTTCCAAGGGATTAAATACCCTGGATGTACTTTGAATTGTCCCATTAAACACCTTGTCCCAGAGAGCATTGTAATTACCATATCTATTTGATAGTTTCTTATTAATTACAGTGCCTCTAATTCTTGGTATCCAATGCATTTTCTTCTTCTCTTGAAGTTCTTGGAATGAACTAAAAAGTACATAAATTGTATATATTTGTTATGGAGGTCATATATGCACTAGGGTTTAAATGGAAATGTAGCTCCAAACTGGTGTGGGTGGGTTTGCCCAGATGACAATGAGTTTAAGGTAATGGTATGTCTGAGAAATGTTTCTGCAGTGTCAGGCAATGGATGACTTGGCACTATGTCTCTGCTGCATAAATTAGCCATGGATATTTAGCAATGGGCTGGAGGATGAGGCATCAAGGTAGTGATTAGTGATATAGTTCCACATTTCAGTCTATACAGACTTAGCAATTTTCGTACGATCCTGTGGGTGCAGTTGAAATAACTGCACACAAACTGATGAAGATGGAGGCACCTGGGGATGTAATTATTGTCCTTGAAGGTACAATTGCAAATACACAGCTGAGCCAGAACGATCCAGTATTGCATGGAAGATTATAACAATTATAGGGTTTCCTTATCAGATGGTAATTATGTTTCTTGGCAAGTTAGAATATGGACATGTATTTAGACTTGGGGCAGTTAGTCTCTTTTCAGAATAACCCCTCTTGCATCTTTTTATTGTTGTCATCCACAGTAACACGGTCACCCCAAGCAATCATCCCATGTCAAGAGAACTACGTTTTACAAGTCTGTGAATTTTGGGTCATGTATGACCACAGGGTTAATACAAAATTAAAATGTAATTCCAGTTTATTACTAGAACTGATGTGACAGGATAAGGTTGGGAAAAGTGAATATTAATTTTTTCTCAACCAAGTGATACCAGTAGAACAGACAAGCTTTCAGACATACATGATTACTGTACTTTTCTAATCAATATAGAGTCACTCAATGGGAGTTTTTTTAAAATGCTAACTTTTGTCCCACGATAATCTTTTCAATTCCTTGAACCCACTGATGGTCAATAAAGGAAGGAGACTTATCGGTGTGATGTGGAAAAATGATGAAGTTCTTGCTTGTGGTCAGACCTTTCTGCAGATACTATCTCAATTTAGCAAAGGAATGATGCCATTAGTTCTGATATCAAGGCAGCTTCCTTGGCTGACTTCTAGTGTAAATCATAGTGACCTGTGCATTCATCACTCCTAGTGAGCCTTCTCCTAGTAGAGGAGTCTCAAATGCAACTCTCAAATGCAACTAGCAGCAGGTTCATACTGTTGTTCAGGAGGAATGTTTTCTAAAGCTGCCACAAAGAAATGGATAACTCATCTTACTAAACCGTCCCACACGCCACCCTTCCCACGGGATGATGTGGCAAGTGTTGAAATGCCTCACTGACCAGCATGGCCTGGAACACAGCAACCTTCAAAAGGCTGATGGGAAGGGTTGTAGTAATCATTGTTAAATAGCACAGATCTTTATTAGCTTTCGGTGGAGGAAATCTTTTTCAGGATATTATATTTCTACTGTCATGCCTGGATTTCCACAGTCGTGTTGGTTTGTGGTGCTGTAGTAGCATCTGTCTTTAGGGCACAAATGTTCCTAGATTTATAATGGCATTGGTTTAGAGCCATGGCAGAATGTTTCTTATGTTGCAGAAATGAATCTCAGTCTTTCATCATTGTATTTTAACTTTCTCTAGGGTAGTGTTTTTAGCACTGCAATTTCAGACTATAGCTCTTTCTTACTAAGAGATACCTCCAAGCAGGGATTCTCATTATTTTAAGCACTGTGTTATGCCTCCAGAGGAGAATTCCTGAACCAAAACCATAAATTTATTCCTTTTTTTCTTTTTTTTTCCTTTTTTTTTTTTTTCAAAATAAGAGCTACTTCCTGAGTTACTCTGACAGTACACTTACATAACACAGCCACCAACATAAAGATTCCCAGCATGGTCTTTAGAGGCACACTTATATCAAAGAACACTCACACAACTGATATGACCAGCAGCAGTATATGACAAATATGTATAAAAATTAATGCATCTGCCTGTTTTTCTCCTCTCAGACATTTAATATCCACATGAATTTCTCCCTCTTGCCTTTCAGTGAGGGTTCATTGCCATATAGTCTTAGTGTATTAATTACTTCTGTCCACTTGATAACTGCATCACTGGGGAAAATCATGCAAGTAAATGGCCAGTCAAGATAGAACAGAGCTAGTAGACAAAACAGATAAACAAGTAGCAAATATGTCTGTAGTCATAGCAAGTAGTAGTTTTGGACTAGCACTTCTTGGCTATTTTTTCTCGTTGTGTTTGGTGTTCAAACACTTGGACATGCCTGAACTATATGACAGCAAAGCAAGATTTGTGAATGGGATAGCAAGTAATTACACCACATAAATTCAGCAACAATAATGAACTCATTGTTTCAATGTATGAAATGCTGTCTGGAATCTAGATGGATCTAGGAACACAACCATCCAGACAGATGTTAGTACAGAACAAATGCTGGTAGCTGCAGAGTAGAAATCTGGCACTGGTGTTGAGATTTACTGTGCTTGTTTTAATTTTAGTGAACAAATGGCTTTCAACTCAGAAAGAATCTGTTTTGGAATTTTAGTGAAACTCTCTGTAGACTAGATTTCTCAGTGCATGCAAACGTGATGTATTTCCAGGCTTAACGACTTCTGAGCCCCAGAAAGCCCTAATGTTCTGCATTTATCAGAGTGAACTGAATGCTGCCCCACTTTTATTCCTATTTAACTGCTGTTGTCAGGTACACTCAACAGGGATAGGCCTTAAAATAAGGTTGGCTGGAAACAATCATAGGGTGTTTAAAATAATAATCAGACACAATTTTTGTAGTCTTTGGGTTCGGTCAGTTCAGTTCTTTCTCTTTCAGAGGAGATCTATTAGGACAGCTTGGTTTGAACTGTACATTAACGACTCTGTTTCTGAAGTCAGGGTGTGCTTGAAAAAGGGTGTGCTTTCAGTGCTGCTGCAGGTTGTGGTGCTGTAGCAATCTTTGTGAATTTGTTTATAAAACAGGTAATGGTGAATCAGTCCCTGCTGACTGAGCAGGGTGTCACAATGCAGAGCTCTCATACAACAGGTAACACCTGGTTTTTTAAAAAGTAAATATATAGCTCTGTATTTCTATATATCTATACATATATATATACATGTACCTGCAGAGGTACCTGAGACAAGATTGGGTGAAGGCATTGATGAGCTGCAGAAGTTTGAATCAGTCTCACAGAACTCCACTGCCATGGTGAGATTCCTTATGGCACTGATTTATAGTCAGCTAAGATGCTCCTCCTGTAGTGTGTTACGGAGTGTTTGTGTTCTCAGCTTCAGGGTAAACTGTAATTTAGGTCCCTTTCAGTCACTGCATCCTTAGGGTGACAGAGCTGGTTGCTTTTGATGTTTTGCAAAAGCAGGTTTACATCTTGCACAGTGAGAAACTCTGTATTTCTAAGTTGTAGATTTTTTTTCTGTAGCCCTCAGCCACTCAAGCCAACAAAGGGTTCAAGTTTTGTCCCCAAGAAGGTGTGGCTTATAAACTGTATTACTGAGTAATACAGTAACAACTCCATTACAAACAGGTACCTGTTATTGTTTTTACCCAGCACACGGAGCGTGGAGAGCAGAACTGTGCAGCCAGAATGGTCTGTGTTCTTACCTGGGCTCCAGTCTTTCACAGACCAGCTTTTGAGCTCTCTTTAATCCCACAAACTCCATCTTTGGTTGGGTAGACTGTGTTTTCACAGCATGAGAAAAATAAAAAGTAAAACTTAAGACCATACTAGAAATTTGCCTTAGTAGGCATGGGGAAACATCTTCCACTTAGTAAATTCAACATTGTTTTTTTCAGAAACTATTATATTGCATATGAGAGAGCCATAGGATAAAACCATCTCTGCTGTGGCTTTGTTTCTTCTTAAATCCATTCTTATTTTATTTAAGATAGTCAGATATAATGGGACGTAATTGAAAAAAAATCAAAGTAAAAAGTACTCATTTTTCATAATTTTTGTGAAAAAATTTCCAGATAT
Source organism: Lepidothrix coronata (assembly GCF_001604755.1). Classification (NCBI taxonomy): domain Eukaryota; kingdom Metazoa; phylum Chordata; class Aves; order Passeriformes; family Pipridae; genus Lepidothrix; species Lepidothrix coronata. The sequence continues at coordinate 2,178,631 of NW_016690333.1, read as the reverse complement.
CCTCAAAAGATTCTGTTGTTCTGCTCAGGTGGAAAGGAAAGCATGCTGTTTATATGAAATCAGGACAACTTCAACCTCTCTAGGCAGAGAGGTTTGTTTTCAGCAGTGGTTTACATTTAAAGTTTGATGCTGTTTATTCTAAATTAGGGAGAAAATAGAGTTTGGGGATTGAAACCGAATGCAAAGAAATGTATTTTTTAGAAGAGGAAAAGACTTATTAGCTTGTTTCTTCTCTCAGAATGCTCAGAATATGAAGAGATAAAGAGTAATAGTGGTGTGTACTGAAACATTTTAAAACTGCATTTTTGGGAAGCTTAAATTGTGACACATACAGCAAAATATTTCTACCAAAGTATTATAGGAACTACTTAGTATGCATGACTCCATAGTCAATAGATCATTATAGTGATAAAACCTGTAAATTCTTTTGCACAGATTATATATAGTCATATATAAATGTAGCCATAGTAAAACTACATAAATTTTTAGTTTAATTGACAATGCAGTGTAAAAAGCATTGCTTTTTCTTTTCTGTCTCTTTGAAACAGCCCCTCAGTGTGCAATGGTCCCATTGGGTTATTGAATACCCTTGTTTTGTGAAAACCAAGGACAGGCCTTTTAGGTCAGATCTGTGATCTGATAGCACATAGTGTTGTGTATGAGGCTTTAGGCCTGAGAAGATGGGGATAAATTGAAAAAAATGTAAAGAGTAAGAAATAATCAGCATTTAGGATTTTAGATGTAAATATTTGATATAAGAATCCAAATTCATACATAAACACATGGGTTTAGGTATTGCTCTTTCTTTATTGTGTTTCATGGTATTTCTGCTTTACAGATTGCATTAAGCCTAGAGTTATCAGTTCTTTTCCAAAGATGATTCCTGTCCTAAATAACTTTCTGCTTGAACTAGATGGGTTAAATTATCAGGATGGTGTACAGGAAATTAGGCATCTGACATCTGTTAAACAGAAACAGGAGCAGCATGTTTATTTTGCAGCGGACATTTATCATCTGGTTTGAGAGAGTTCAGCTTTTGAAACCGAAAGGAATATGAAGTGAAGTTTTCCAGCAGATTTGGGAAAGTGAGAACCAGAGAAGCATAGATCCTCAAAGCTGCCCAGAAATTTGCTGTCAGCATTGTTTGCCTTGTAGTCACTTTCTTCAAAAAAATGTCATATTTTTCCAGCAGGGTGTTAGATTGCAGCTGGTCAGGAAACCCAGAACTGCCATATTTCTGATTAGGGAGAAAAGGGCACATCAGGACACAGGGCAAGGCTTTGAGGACTGTGCTTTAAGGCATTTCCCATCACAGGCAGGATGAGAAAGAAAGTGGCCCATGAAGCTGCTTGGTCAGACCAAATGCCAGGTGAAGTTTTTTCTCTAATTCTTTCTACAGCTGGCACTACACCAGGGCTGTAAAATGACAATATCAGCTTCACTAATATTGACTGGAATCCATTATATTCCTGTCTCAGGAGTTTCATTTCTCCTCCTGTGAAAGGTTCCTGCCCTTTCCATTAGAACCTGGCCACAAAAGCAGTCAATGAACCATTTGGCAGGGCCAGCAGGGATTGAGGTCAAGGTGTGTGTCAGTAATATCATACTCAGAGATGGTTTTAATGTATTGTGTACCTAGAAGAGCACATAGAATATATTTTCATATGCTATACAAATATTTGTGTAGAATATACTACAGATGTAAATTTTAAAAATTGGAAAAGAATCACCATATTTGGTTGTGGTTTATTTGTTTGGTGTGTTTTATTTGGGGTTTTTTAAGTGTGTTTTATTTGTTTGTTTTTGCTCCCCCCCCTCTTATTTTGTGAGCAGCTATTCCTTCAAAAGAGGATAGGCCACCTGCTAGAAAAAGGATATTCCTGGATTGTAAAAGAATCTCAATGCTCTGTAAAATCTGAACCTTTCCAGCTAATTATATCTTATGTACATCTAAACCCAAGCAGCTAAAAAAGCTGGACAGCTACTCCCAGGGAAAAAATATATATTCCTCATAAAATAAAAATTACTTGGGTAAATGTGACCTGTATAAGCAAACACTACAGATACATAGAAACATGAGGTTAATAAAACACAGATATTGTTTGAATTAATTTTCCAGGTTTTATTCATTTAGTTCTGGTCTTCAGTTTGCTGGAAATGCATAGATTTTTCTATTTCCTTTACACTTCATCAATTTCCCTTGATTTTTTGGTCTAATTATCTACTAGATTACACTTTATAGCCATATTGATATTGGGTATTTAAAAAGATGAGTTTATCCACTCTGGTCTGTAAATTTGGATTGGTTTCTATGGGCTATGTACCACCAGCACCATTAGTTAAAGAATATTCATGTCTTTGCTAGTTACTGTGCAAATAGGATGACCAGCCTCTTCCCTACTATACTTTATATCAGATCAAATGCTTGCCTGCAGCAACAGCAATTCGATAATGGTCTTCAGGAAAGTACTACAGAACTCATTACTCTGGGCAAATTGCTTTGTATAGGATAATGTACTGGGTTGGAGTCTAAAGGGATGTGAACCCCAAACAGTGCTTAATACAGACCATAAAATATTTAGAGCCTAATACATTAGTTTTAAAATGCTTGCAAAGGTTACACTTTATCCAAAAAGAGAGAAAAAAATAATTCTGTTCCCATTAAATCAGTGATTTAATAGAGTTTTCAGTACAATGCATTTACTCCATGATAATCAATTACCTCCAGCAAATTAAAATATAAATTAGGTTGTCTTGGAGAAAAGGAAGCTCTAAATCAGTTCGTTCTGGCTGCTCATAAATACGAATTTTATAGTTATGGTTTCCTAGTGTCAAAACCAACACATCATGACAGAAAGGTACTTTTAGCCGCTGTGATTCTTAATGCATCAACTGTATTGATTGCATTTTTGTCAAAGTTGGGAGTATCAAAATACATAACCTTTAAAAAGTTCTGCATTTCTTCATTATATATATATGAGGTATGCATGAATGGTTTGAGCAGCAAGCATTTCTACTTAGCAGAATACTCAGAAAAACTCAAGGGTTTTTCTTAGGCTTTCCTTTTCCTGGTGGGCAAACATATATTGCATGGGAAATTTCATTTCTATTCAGAATTAGAGATAACTGTTCAAATTAAATGCTGCAATTGATATCGTTGTACTAATACTGCATCATACTGAGTAATACAAAAATGGAAGAGCAGAGGAGAAAAAGGCTGATTTATTCTGAAAGCTATATGGGTTCTCCCGTATATCCCAATATCTCAGTTGTAGTTCTGTGTAGTTTCTGTGGGTGACAGGTAAGAGGAAACATCCTGGAAATACTCCAAGGGAGTGTCATTACTTGTCCATATTGTGGTTGGTAGCACTATCCCCCTTCTCTCATTGGTTTGTCTATAGGGTCAGAATCTGGAGGAGTGGTTTTTGGTTGGAGGAGTAGTATTTGGGGCAGTATGGCTCTACATAACCTTTTAGCTCCATCTGAGATTATGAAGCTGATATAATTTTGCTGCACTCGTAGCTCTGTAGCCATCTTTCATCACTTTAATCTGCAAAATGCTAGAAATCCATGAGAGGTGTGATACAGGGCTAAGAGCAGAGAGGTCATTAAGATACTGATGATTATCTAATCAAATTAAAAATAGCTGCTGCATGGGTGAACCAGCCTGTGAAGGAAACATGATCTGATCCCCTCCAGTGGGAATTGCATGGTTCAGGTGCAGTTACTGCACCACATGTTGTACTTCTCCTTCTTTTAGGTAAAGAATGATGATATTTGGGAACTCTGAGGCTTTACTGTGTGATATCATGACCACACGTGCCTGAAAAGCTTAACTGGAAACTTCAGACTGCTGATGGTTGAAGCTGCTGGAGGAATGTGCTCAGTTCAGTTATACCTTGGGGACAGTCGAGTCCTTGCAGTCACAGCCTTGGGCTGTGCATCTCCCACTCTGGAGGTGCCAAAACCATGCCCAGTGCTGCAGAATGCCAAATTCCTTGGGGCTTACAGGTGGCTTTGGGAGCAGCAGCACATGCCCTGCTTTGTGTCCAGGAACAGCAATGTTGTTCCTGCCTCACAGCAGAGCAGGACAATGTGTTTTCTGCCCTGGCCTTACTTTGCTGTGTGTGTGTGAGCCTCACACCATGGCTTTGTGTGGCAATTTCAGCCCTACAGACACATCACAATTTAATTGCTTTTACAACTGATTTTGTAGGATGGTTCTCCTCCCAGCTTGTGCTTGGCTACAATAGGGAAAAGATATGTTTTAAAATACCTTTTTGAAATGTATGGCTATTTTTAAAAAGGACTTTTTCTTTACTGTGCTATGTGGCTTCATATTTTTGAAGATGATAAATTATGGCTAGGAGTGAAAAAAAAAAAAATCAGTGTTTCAGATTTTTCAATGTAAAAAAAATCCTTTGTATTCTAGGGGAAAAATTGATTCTTGAAATCAGTTAGATATTTTAAGCTTGCACTCCTGAGGCTGATAAAGTCTTGCATTATTTAATTTTTATGTATGAATGTTTTGTTAGGAATTTCTTAGATCATAAATAAAATTAAGACCATAAGGTGGGAGGCAAATGTTTTTCTTCTGAAAAATACTTTCTTTCTGACATCCAGTACAGCACAGCTGAGTGACTCTTGAAAAGAAATTCAAATATAAAACCCCCACAATGAGCCAGAGCTACTCTGTGAGTAATTCTGTGATAGCTGGATTCCATATCAGATGAACTACAGATTGTCATGTTGTTCAAAAAGAATTGTGAATTTGGTTTTATGAGGTGTTGTTCTGTGGTCTCCCTTCTGTAGCATTTACCATTTGACACAGAACACATTTTTAGATCTTTATTCTGACATTAAAATATTATTCCTGTATTTAAAATAAAGATCTCAGCCACCTTACATCAAGGCCATATTGTTAATGTAGTAATAATTAACGTTGACATCAATACAGGCACAGAATTATTGGGAATATTTATTTAGAGTTTACAAAATTATGACAATCCTCCAAAAGCTTTCCCCCCAAAAATTAAAACAAACAAACAAATCCACAAAAACAAAACCACAAACAAACAAACCAAAACAACAAAAAAACCCCCCTGTTTCCCAGTACAAAAAATTATTATTGTTTTCCTAGTGAACAGTGGAAACTTGAATGTGCTAAACAAATTTTGGAGGAAACTGGGCTAAGTTGATGCCAAAATCCAGAGAAATTCCACTGTGGTCGTAGCCTTTGAAAGTTCTGGTAGAGTTGTACAGGATTGCTGCCACACCCTGCTGTGCCCCAGGGTGGGGGGGAGGTGATCCCATCACAGGGTGTGGAAGCGGCGCTGGAGGAGCAGCTGGAGCCAATTCCCCAATCAGCAGAGATGGGCAGCACGTGTGGGAGCAGAGGGTTTATAAAGGGAAGGGGTGTGCTGGGTCAGGAGGCTGTGCTGGGAGGTGTTCGGCAGAAGCTGTAAGTAGTTCTAGAGTTGTTATTTAATCTCTTGCTGAAGTAAAGCACTGTTCTTCTCAGACTGATGTGTTTGGGAGCTGTGGGTGGTGGTCTTCCCCTTTCTTTAAGAGAAGCTGAATCTGAAGCTGCAAGGAGCTGTTGATTTGCCTGCTCCTGGCAGGGGACTCACTGGGGCCCTTCTGGTGTCACTTCATGGCACACACTTGCTGAATCTCCCCAGATGTAGTGCCAACAGTCAGAGGAACAGAGCTCTCACTGTTGGTGTGGTGCCGTGGACCCATGTGAGAAAGTAAGTGATGATTTCTGTTTTAAAAAACTGTGGTGTCCTTGAGACAGTAACTGAAAGGTGAACTTCATATGGGCAGAAATATTTCTGTTGCAGGTGATGTTTTCATGTCTTGTGTCCTGGTGAGGCACAAGGTGAGCAGAGCCATGGGAAAGCAGCACAGGTGCAGCCAGGTGACCAGTGTCCCCCTTTGCTGAAAGAACTATGGAGAGAGTAGCATTTGTCATGGGGAAGGTCCTTCAAAGCTCAGAGACAGTTGTACTGAGGAAAAATACCATGGGGTGCAGCCTCCTGTTTGCAACTTTAAAACTGGATCTGCCACTATTTTCATTGAATAAATTAATTAGGCACCACTAGTAACAGCCCAGTGTGGCTGGGCTGAAACCTGAGTGCTAAATGAGGTGTGGGGCTGCAGGGGAGTAGCAAAAGCTACAGAAAACTGGGCTGTGAAAGATGAAGCTGGCTGTGTGGGGCCTAATGTTACAGTAACAATTATGTCCGGTTATGGTGAATGAAGTTTGGTGGTGGTGATGTTAATCAGTAAATGCTAGCACGTGGTTAGGTTAGTGTAAGTGAGCTGTGGTGCTTCTTATGCCTATACTTAGCTTGGATTTGCACCTCTAAATGCCAAATTCAAGAGATAGCATTCCTGTAAACTGAATAACAGTGCTTTTGGTTGTGCTAACGAATTCCTGTTCCTACCTGTAAGTTTAGGCTGTGTTGAATACATTTGGCCTTCTTGCCTCAGTTTTACAGTGATAACTGATTCTGCCTCTCTCTCCTTGCAATATAAGATGGGGATACACTTTCCCTCGTGTCTGGCAGAGCAGCTGGATTCAATTCCCCAATCACCAGAGACTTGCAGCAAGACCTCTGAACATGTGTGTGGGGTTAGTTCTGGGTTTTTTCTTTCTGGCCCTTCTGAGGATAAGGAGTGAGAGCTGCTGGTCTGGGGTGAGGTAAAGAGGAGACCTGGATAAAGATGAGTGAGGGAAAAGGAAACTTGTCCTACAGTTCTGTGATGCTGTGGTAGAACCCTGCAAATATTTTATATTCTGGTTCTAAGAGATACCTTATGAATAACAAAATTGCTGCTAGATACTGCTCCTTCAGGGCTATGCACTTAACTATGCAGAGATGAAGGTGGTAGCGATCGATTCTTCCAGAGCAGCTCAGTGGTGTAAAGCATGTTCCTTCCTGTGCCCAGAAAAACAGCTGTACCACTGGAAAATGTTTATCCTCAAGGGGCTGCAAACTGGTGACTTGTCTGCTAACATCTCTTAGAGGGATTATTTTGGAGCAGTAACGCTCAACTTCACGTGGCAGGAAAGAGTGCGCTTGGTTTTGATGGAATAGGTAAATAAATAAGTGTGTCCTCACTGCAGAGTTGACTGGAATGCTTTCCCTGGCTTGGCTCTTAACTCTATAGAAACTTTTTCCCCTTGAATAGTGGCATTTCTAGTTCTTTGCTGACTAAAGCAGGAGTTAACAGAGCTTTTCAGCTGTGAGCACGAGAGCTCTGCAGAGGCTTTTTCCCAGGTGTGCTTTCTCATTTGATCAAGTGTCCAGAGGAATTACTTCTACTGAAGGAAAACATAACAACAAAAGGTACACAGCAGCGAAGCCCCAGGCTTTTAAGATGTGCACTTGTGATTCCTAGAAAATGAACCTTGTGTTAAGAACATGTGAGCCTGTGAGCACAGGATCTGTGTGAGTTGCTCTGCAGATGCAGAGCCTGGTGTGCTTATTGGGCACTTGCTATACATAAAGTGGAAATGCATGCACATATATTTAAAAGGTTTCTTCTTTCCTGTGGTGTGTCATTATTTTGTGGTTGTTGTTTATTTGTTGGGGTTTTTTTAAGAGCTTGTTCAGGTGTTATTTTTCTCCTTCAAAAGTTTAATCTGTGTGACTACCAGGATTCACTTGCAAATATGTGAAGCAAATTGTTATTTGTATAGGTTTTTGGAGCCCTGAAAAAAATTTTCTAAGCATGGATTTGGTTTATTTGTCCCACAGTGATATACCATCTATTCAGCTGCATTAATCTTTTGCCTGACAAATACATTTTTCAGTTGCATCCGTGAGTATCAGAATATATATCTATAGGACAAGAAAACTAATTGACTTCCAATACAAATACTAAACTCTCTGGTGCCCCTTTTTTCGGGCATTTCATTGTTTTTTTTTTTTACTCTGGTCATTTAATCCTCCTGTGGTTTTATTGTTCTTTAAAGTATCTTTTGAAAATAGTTTTGAAGCATGGACTATGCGTTATGGACTACATTTGGGGGCTTCTAGTCATGTACTTCATTTGACAGGAGATCTAATATTGCAGCTGATAGCCATGGTAACTGAAAGATGGTCTAGTGGGAAGGATGCAGAGGTATTGTGAGTAGGACACCTGCAGTCTGCAGTGGAATGCTTTGTGGAAGCTGTTTAAGAGGAGGAAAGCTGGAGAGAAGTGGAGATGTTCATAAAATAGCCCAAGTGGCTATTTTCTGCAGATAAAAAGACTAGGTTTTCTTGCAACAAATCCAGTAGTTAGTTTAGGGCTATGATCTCTGTGGTCCTTTGGAGCTACAAAGCCGGTTTATTAAGGGGAAACACAAACATCTTGCTTTATCTTACACCTTAAAATAATCCCCATAATTAGAAAATGAGCTGAAAAAGCTAATTCTCACCTCATTTACAAGCACCTGGAACTTCTTTGCCATAGTCAGAGCAGGACTGCCACTTGTATGCATTTTGTGTGATCTTGCTATTACTGCCAGTTTCTCTGGTGTTTTCCGAGTTAAATTGCTCGGGCAATTTAAATACCTGCTTGGGCTCTCATTTCGCTAATATGGAAGTAGAAACAAAGACAATCCTCATGAGATGGAAAGCGTTTCCATGAGATGGAAACGTGTCACACCATGACAGTATCAAAATATAAACACAAGCCCTGATTTTAAACTTGCCAGAATTCTTTCAGCCTGGCTTTGTGTGTGTGGGTAACAAGTCAGTCTTTACCTTAACAGGACTAATTAAACTCTGAGAGGCAGGACAGTTGCCCTAGGGCAAGTCAGTACTTTGGACTTTCAGTCAGGACTTCTGTGGCTCTATAGTATGACACCGTAACTAATCACCCTTAGCAGGTTATGGTGATGCTGTTTTCTGCAGTGTGCACTGTTTCCTTTTTGTACAAATTGCCAAATATCTTTGTTCTCTAAAGAAAAATATATACGACTCAATAGAAGGTATTAGTGACATAGTCAAGTATCTTCTATCTGTTACTCCCACCAAAACAACTATAAGAAGTAAGCAGTAGAATAATTGCCTGTCTGGTGCTATAAATCAAAAATACAATCTTAGTCCAGTGCAACGCAAGGCAAATACAATAATGGCAAAATCTATAGCTGTAGAGATGATAGAGTATCCAGAGGATCTGCCCTCTACTGAGGCCTGGGTATAGGATACATTATTTAAATGTACGGTGGGCAGTGGAAGTGATCAATACTTCACAAGTCTCAATTTCTAAAAAGTGGTGAATTGATTTGATCTTAACAGTAGCTAGCTGTGGGTGCAGTAATAGGGATTGCTAAAATGCTCGCCATGGTCTTTATTCTCTTGTTGCACTCTTTGCATAGCTGTTTAAACCTGGGAGAGCTGGATATGATGTGTCACTAAGATTAGTAATGTTTGAATTGGTAATGACTTACTAACTAAGCACAAAGTGCTGGAGAATCTGGCTAGTATTTTGCATTCTCATGAGATCACAGGGTAGCCTTAAGGACTCAATAATGGTAATGCCACTAATTCCACATTTGTCATTGTTAGAGTTTCAGTAATGCAGCTGTGGCTTTCAGCAGTGTTTCCTCCTCTCCTCTTTCACCTCTCTGTTTCACTTTGCCAAACATTCTGGATTAGATCCTGACTCTTCTAGATGACCAGGATTTAGTGGAAATTGGAGGTTCTGGGCTTCTCAAAGACAAAAGCCTGATTTGTTTGTTAAAAAATTAGGGAGGGGAAAGGCCTGGGGGGGAGGACGAGCAAAAGGAGGGGCTTTCTTCCAGCAGTGCAATAGCCACGATTGAAGAGCCAGGCTTTTATGGGACTGCAGGTTAGTTCCATTTTTGAGATTTTACTGGTTGTAATGTAGTTGGTAATCTGGCAAGTGCAAGGATGAGAAAGCCCTCTGAAGCACCTTTTGATATGTAGTATAACCTGTTACAGCATTAACTAGTCTAATAAACTAGTCTAGTTAACAAAATTAACTATCTAAACTGTGGAAGGCTTGCAAAGGTTTAATTAGCAGTATGATGTCAGCTTGGATACCTCTAATTGCTGCTGCAAACATTCCATGAATTGATCATTTATCAGCTGATGAAACTACCACGTGGTATTTGCTGCTGCTATGTTGGACAGAGATTGGCTCCCGGCTCACAATTAACACCCAGTTCCCCAAATTTTAGGAGCTGCATATTTTTCTGTCTTATGACTGTAATGTAGACATCTAAATATGCCAGTTCTGCTTCAGCTTTGAATCTTGTGTAATTTTACTGCTTAGAATTTTGAAGTGAGTCTTAGCAGCTGATCTTCTAATTTCAAATGCACAAAAGCCAACCAGCTGTCTGTTGGCCATTCACAACAGATTAGGAACAAATCTTTTGTGGAAAATTCCCTGAAATGTGTCCTATTTGTCTCTGAAATAAAGTAATTGTCTTTTGTAAATATAGGTACAACAATATTCAAATAACATTTGTCAAATACTTGTCAATTGATTGCTTAGATAAAAAGGCTTTTTGTCAATTGGCTGTCAAGTGTCACTGCAGAAGGAAAGTTGTTATTAGAAATTACCAAATTTTCACTGATCAATTTTTCTTGCAACATTATTTTCACACTGCCTGGTGTAATAGTTTAGGTTCTCTTTTAAGAGGAAAATGGTCTTCTGATGCCAACTGATTTCCAGTTTAAGTGCCTGATGCTCAACTGGCTGTGCTCTGATATTTGTCAGATAGTAAGAGAAACAATTTTATCTCTGGGAATACTCTGACTTACGTTATCCAGACTTCATATTGCCTAAACTTAGTGAAATGGTACAATACCAGTCCTAAATATTTTGGCTGACTTTCCAAGGGTAATTTTGAATTTCTTTGTGAATTGCTATGTGATTTTTTTTTTTTTTTGAGTAATCAGTCAACTCTGTGCTTAGAGATGCAGCTAACTTACTGATGTATTTGAAGGAATTCCCTTTTGCATGGTATGGTTTGTAGTTGGTAGAGCCACGAAGTTTTGCACAGGCGCTCCAACCTCAGTCTTGAGAACTTGCTGCTTAATGCATGAGCATGTTTTCATGTAGCCAACAAAGTGAGCTGAGTTGTAAGTCTTTTGGATGCAAATGTGCATGAGTCAACAGTCAAGTCATTATGCTTTAGCTGTCTGAAATGCAGTAATATCCATTGCTATGATCCAGGACTGTGTCCTGAGAACACCTAAACTGTAATCCTGGTCTTGGTAGCATGTAGGTGTATTTTTTGTGTGTAAACGTTATAGATACCTCGTGGGCTAAAGAGACCATTGCCAATGACTACACACACGTATAGTGTGGGGATAATTGAAGCATTCAAATCCCTTAGAGTGGCAATTGCTCTGTAAATTTGAAGAAATAGCCAGTGAATTCCCCAGGTGAGTTTATTTTAATATATTTTTTCTATTTATAACCCCCAAATTAGAGTTTGGTGTGTCTGGTGCATTTAAGTGGCAATACAATAGTCCACCTGCCTGCAAACTTTGCTTGTGTTCTCACAAACTTATGAGTAGTCTCACAAATTTCAAAGAAGCTGTTCTGAGGTGCAAACCTACAGGGGGTTTCCCAAAGAAGCAGCTTTGCAGTTGTATGGAGCTGAGGGTACTTTCTTGTGCCACAAGCATGGTGAAAGCAAAGTTAAAAATGCTTTCTGTTGCAGGCCATCTAGAAACTCTTGCTTTCCAAGACTTTTCTTAAAACAATGAAAAATGCTTGGTAATTGCTGAACTGTTTCAGCAATTTTGCATTGTGACAGATTAATTATTAAGTGTTCTCAAGGAGTTAGTGAATAGTGAGATGCAGTTAAAAGTCCACTCCTAGTTGATGGGAATTTTGTTATCCAAGACCAAAATCTTTCATTTTACTTACCTTCTAATTCTTAGGATGCTTTTTATTTCTTCATTATAAAGTGCCAATTGATGCTAACAATCTCCTAATGTTATAAAAGGGTAATACCCTTTGTGCCTGTGGTTATGGCTGTTGTACTTTTTTCCTGCAACCAATTTTATTGGTGAATAGTAGGTTTTTTTACTCAAATTGTGTAAGGGGTTTCTGCTACCAAGCACTTAATATTGGGTGACTCATATGGGAGACTGATCACAGCAGGCTGGACTTTGTAGCTGTACTACACTTGAGATTTCAAGAGGCTGGAGACACAGTGGGTGTTATGCTTAAGGATCCTATAATGAGAGACAAATGAAGGCAGTAGATTAACTTTAAAAGTATCGGTGATCTTCTAGAAAATGATATGCTAATATGAAAAAGATGCTAATTCACAAATGTGGCGAAGCTTATACTGAAGGTAAAATAAGGCTACTGGAGGGGGAAAAAGATGTAATGGAATGAAAAAGGATGTTAGATGGACAGCAGGGAACAAAACATGAAGCCCTACTATTGCACGGCTGGAAAAGAACATTTAGGCCCCTCTGATAGTGCCCTCTTTTCCCTGAAGGAGATCAAATAACACCTGTGTGCTGTTCCTGCCAGGGTGTTTCCTGTACTCCCTGTTAACCTTCTGTCTTGTATTTTCATACTGTTCATTACTTACCCTGAGTATTTTTGCCACAGTTTAGAATGTTGCTGTTGTCTAAATTCAACATGGACACAAAGGCAGTGTTCTCTGCCACAGATTTTTATTGCCTCGGTCCTCACTTCTTTATGTTAAATAGTCAGTTTTACTGAAGTAGCAGATTGTTTCTGATGAAGTCTTGGGCCTTTTCGTCAACAGTTGTTTTCCAGAGCATATGTCAAATTCAAGATTACTATGAGTTCTGTCCAGGCTCCCACTGCATTTTCTGACCCTTCCAGGTTTGGTGAAGTTTGTAAACTGCAGAGTCAAAATCCTTAGTTCATCATCCCTGCCATTATGGTACTTGATAGACTGACCCTTGGGACTCCTTGCTGCTGACTCCCCTTCAGGGCAGCCTTTCTCTTTGGCAGGAAATTGCAGATATCTTCACTAAAGGCTGGGTTTGTCCATAGACTTGCACACAGCATTTCTCAGAAGCTGCCCTAATGCCATAATACAGCTTTGTGCTTTCTGGTCAAGATGTAGATAAAGCATTATTGTATTTTATTTTTATAAAGTGTGTTACCTGCTTACAGGAGGAGATTAGATTAACTTGATATGTCTTTGTGATAAATCCTGCTTGCTGTTCTTGGCCCTTGTCGCCTTCCATGCAGTGAAATGCAGTGATTATTTGTTCTGCTATTTCTCTGTAACTATCCAGTTCTTCCATCAGTATGCCACACTTTCCATTCTTTATTCTTTTGTGCTGTAGCCATCTCTCCAGAGTTCTCAAAAATAAACTTCCAATGGCCCTAAGGATTTCATCAGCCAGTTCTTTAAATATCCCAGGACACAATTCATCTTGAGTTTGTTTGAGAAAACAAACCAACTTTTCTCCCTCCTTATATCTTCCTAACAGTTTCGTTTACCATTTTGCCAAAAAAGTTAGTAATCCTCAGTGCACATAGTCAGCCTCTCCTGAAGTAGAAAAGTGTGATTCCAAGTATAAGCAGTAAGTACAACTATACCCAAAGTGAATTTTAGTTCATATGAGGAAAAAAAAGCGTTTTTGTGGAGATTGCTGTTGATAAAAATGACATACAAACGGAGGTGAAAATAATAATGTACAAAGGCAGCAAAAAAGTCTTAATTCATTTCTTTGGGGAACTTTCTTTACTCAGGTCTTTAAAAACATGAAGATAAGGCCAGTCAGATGATTGTATGTGCAATGCAGTGCCAGTGCTTATTTCTAAGCATTAAACTTTTTTCTCCTCTGTCTTATTGGATATCAAGATAAGTATGAAATAACCCGGCATAAATTTAAGGTGCATGGTGACACCAGCTGGTGATGAAATATATGTATATAAAAGTATGAGATCCTTCCACTGACTTGGATGGAGAAGCTCCTGGAATGGTGTTAGAACCATGTTACTACAGCAGTGAAATGTAGGAGTTTGACTCCTTCCCACAAAATGAGTTGGGTGGTGAACTTCATCAGCTCTGTTAAGCCCACGGACACGGCTGGGAGTCTGAGACCTTTGACAGATTGACAAACCTGACAAAACCAGGAAAATCTTCAGCATCACTGTTTAAAATTTTGTACACATTGAAACTCTGGAACTGCACCTTTCTTCCAGCATAAAAGAACAACAGTGTCTTCACTAAAATAACAGCATAAGATGGTACACTCCTGGGGTTTCAGTGTTGTGGGCTGAGTAATCTCTTGAGGTAGTTGAATAAACCCGGGTTTAGTGGCTTAAAAGGAATATTAAAGGCTTGAACCCACAAATCTCCTCATGTAAAGGCCTTCCTAGTTTTTGGATGTGGGAAGGAGTGAACACTGACCCATAGTTGTTTTGGGAGTGGAATTTATTTAGGAACTAGTGAAATCAGAGCTGCTGTTGTCTGATCTGGAATAACACTCACCTATGTACGGGCAAGAGAAAGAAGGGGCAAACACTTGTAAAAGAGCAAGGTGTTTAAAATAAACAAAAAACCCAACTCAAGCACATCTTCATAAAATTTTCTATTAGAATGTCTTGTTCTTATTAATGATATATTGTCACTTAATTTGCATTGTTTTCCTGGATTTATTAGTCCTTTGGGTTTGTTTGGTTTTGTGGTTTTTTTTTTGTTTTGTTTTTCTAAAAAAAAAAAGAAAAGAAAACGTGTCTTTGAAATACCTTGGTGACTGTCAAAACTTTTCATCTCTGTGTATTTCTAATGGAATAATTCAGATACACACATTATCAAACAATATAGTAACACCTAAAAAGCAGTCCCTGATGTGCCTTGGTATGCTTCTGTTTTCGTTACTTCAGGCTTGAAATGCACTAAGCAATTTAATTCTCCCAGGTTGCATTGTTTAGATAGGATTTCAGTATCTGATGTTTTTCTGCCTCTAATGGCTGTGGGGATTGTCACTGCTGAAGAGAACAGCTGAGCTGCCTGTTAAACAGTTTTCTTGGAGCATAGAACTGTCCTGAAAGGGGAAGCATTGTATGAGTGTATAAACATGTGGCAAGTGCATGATGTTTCAACCTCATATTGGATCTGCTTTGTCTCAAAGGCTCAGGATGAAAAAATTAAATGTTTAATGAAAATGCTTTCTTAATTAAAATACTTTGTGTGGCTTGTGCTTTTTTAAAATAGGTTTCAAGACCAAAACTAAAATAATAAAAATAATAAAAAAAATGCCACCAAACCCCAAGAACCACCCCCACGCCGCAAAAAAACCCCAAACAACCCTCTGGGGGAAAAAACCTCCTTTCTTGTGCCTACACCTGAGCTAAAGCACCATGCAGTGGATGTCTGAAGAATGGGAAATGACTGGGGAAATGGTACTCATGTTATTATGACACAGCTTTTAACTGCAGCATCTAACCTCTGAAAATTGTTTGAAACTGTGGGCTCTGCTGTTGCTGTAATCAATGGAGCTACCCTAGAGTACATGACACCAGTGTGGATAAAATTCTTTGATACTGATCCACAGCTTATTTGGTTTTCTGTGCTTGCAGCTGTTCTTCCTCTTTTCTTGCTGAATATCCAAGAGGAAGTTTGTAACTGCCTCTGGAAATTCCTATCAAGCCCTTTCATCAACTGTCCCCTTTGGAGGTGCTTTCTGTGTGAGCACAGTTTGCACTGCAGCTCTGCTCAGTGTGTTATGGTTATAAAAAAGATTTGGCAGTGAGTCAAACTGCAGAACACCAGAAAGGTCAAAGCAGTGCACTTTGCTATCTCTCAGGATATACAGGGCATTAAAATTCTGACATGTCATTCTCATAAAACAAGCCCAAGCAAGCATGGGAAGCTGCTCACAGAACAACCACTGTGACTGTGCTGAGTTTGGGCACGTGAGGAGCTCTGTGTGAGCTCACAGCACAGCCAGGTTGTGCTGGTGCCTGGCCCCTTGCTTTGGACCAGCATCCTTAACCCAGTGTAGATATGCAACTTTACAAAGCTTGAGAGGCAGGTTTAGATTAGATATTAGGATGAAATTCTTCCCTGTGAGGGTGGGGAGGCCCTGGCACAGGCTGCCCAGAGAAGCTGTGGCTACCCCATCCCTGGAAGTGTCCAAGGCCAGGCTTGGAGCAACCTGGGTTAGTGGAAGGTGTCCTTGCCCGTGGCAGGGAGTGGAACTGGATGATCTTTAAGGTTCCTTCCAATCCAAATCATTCTGTGATTGAGAAAACTGTGTAATATTAGTTTCAAAGATGATTTTTGGTTAAAAATTGAGATGGAAATTTGGAGCCATAAACCAAGTGTTATTCCTGTTTATGTCCTGTGCAAGCTAAAATTTGTAGAATTTTGAAAGCAACAGTGGTTCAGGCCTGTGGAATGGTACTTTTCCATGAGCTCCTCTCATCCTCCCAGGTGGTTGGCTGATGTAATGCAGTGTTGTAATCCTCAGTCTGAAATTAAACACTAAATATGAAATTAAAGTACAGCAGTGGCTTTACTGAATATCACAAGCATTCTTGCTTGCAAATAGCCGATGGCAAGAGAAGATAAATTGAGCCATTTGTAGCATGAGATTATCAGTGTGCTTAATATAATGAAATGGTAATGTTCAATGGGAAAGAACTATAGAGAGAAAGTACTTGGTATGCAAATTATACAAGATAAAATAGCCATTCAAGGAAATCTGTTAAGATTACTGAGGTTATAATATCATCTAGGGAGTATGTAAGGTGTTGGTAGAGCTGCTGTAGTTGGTATTCTGTTCTGTGCAGGGTTGTTGTTGCCAGCCACAGCCCTATGCAGGTTTTGAGCATTCATTCTGAAGCAGGTAGAAATTTAACCAGGTCTTTGTACTGAGTTGTACTATAAGCCTGCACCTACAGTGATCCACAGACTATCTGCTTCTTCCCTGATAAACTGATTCATTATGGTGGCCTGCATTTCCTGTAATAACTTCCAATGATATGGAAATATCTGCCTCATTAAAAAAAAAAAAAAATATCCAGAGATAGTGGCAATCCCAAAGGAGCTTGTACAATGAATTAATTTTTTTGTAGTGGATTAAAGTGTATGGTTTCTAATTAATTCTGGCATTACCTTTTTTCATAAAAAGAACCATCACATCATAAATTCATAATTAGGAAGGATTATGCATGGTGAGAATGACCTTTGTACCTTTACTCCTTTTTATTTTAATGCAACTGTCTTCAAAAAAAAAGTTAGTCCTTGAGTAATCTCAGAAAGAAAATAAAGTGGAATGGAAAACATCATGAATATTTACAAGTACGTTACCTTTTTGTTGCCATAGTTTGTTTATGGTTTGCTTATAAACTCTCTTATAGGAGAGTATAAACGTGCTTTCTAGTGCTAATATTTTATTCATTAAAGATGTTGTTCAGACCTCAAATGAACAGTTGGATGGTGTCATCTCCCCGTTAAATTCATTATTCAACAAAATTTTCCCTGGAGAAAACAAACTTTTGTGGCTCTTCAATCTTTTCACCCCCTTCAGCCCTCTCCAGGTTTAAAGCATCCTCTACACCAGTCACTCCAGGAAGCCTGATGAAGAAAAATAGCTTAAATAAGCTGTGATGTGCCCCTTTTGAATCCCTCTCTGCCCATGGCTGAACTCGGGAGTGATACTGTCCTTTGGACTGGCAGTGGAGGTGAGGGAATGAGCAGTGGAGAGTAGATGGTTTTGTGCTCCTCTGTGCCTTGTGTCAGCTCAGGTCCAGCTGTTGGCATCTGGTCGTGCCCATATCCATGGCACAAGGAGCCAGATGTGCTGTGGGAGGCAGTGCTGGGGCTGCAGGAGTGCTGAGGGGGGAAAAAGGACCAGAAAAGCTCGATTTGTCACACGTGGCAAGTACTGACATCTGGGCTCCTTGCAGGTGGGGCAGGATTCAGTGATGGAAAATTTGTTTGAGCTATGAAATGTCTACTTATAAAACAACTGCTCTCAGTACAGTTTTCAGTTTCCAGCAGACCTGGAAAATATTCATCTCCTGGAGCCTGGTTTGCCAGAGTTCAACAGGAGGTGGAAATCTGGCTTTGAGCCAGCAGGAAAGAGGGATTTTTATTTTTTTTTTCTTTCTGCTCTTGGGAGTGATTTTTGTCCCTTTATATTCCCTTCAAGTTGTCCTGCAGTTTGGTTTTATTAAGATATTATTTTAACTTGATGCTGAATCTTGTCTACAAATGACTGTTGAAACACAGGTCTGTTATTCTTATGAATAAATTGGATGACAGCTGCTAGGCAAGAGTGAGTGTATGTTTTATTGGAAAAGTAAAACTACCACTAAAGAAATGCTAGTAGCAATAGAAAAAAATATACACAGGTACATTTGTTTTGTGTCCAAAGAAAAACTCTTGCATTATAAAAAAATCATTCATAAGAATGAGTGAAAATCCTCTTTTTTTTTTTGTCAGTTTTTGCAGCCTGTGTTCTAAACTAGTCCAGATTTCTAAAGATTTTGAAGGCTTATGTTTCAGTGTTCATCACATATTTGCTGTAGCATTGCTAATGATAATTTTTTTCAAACCATTACAGTTATTTATGTGAGTTTCCTGTATCCCTAAAGATGCTGATATTCCCTGCAGTTGAGACTGGGACAGATAGGGCTGTAAGACTTGTTTTGATGCTCATAGCTACATTGGTGTGTGGTCAGCATTCCCAGTAATTTTAACCCTTATATTAGGAGTTTAATTATGATTAAGTTTATCTAAATCCCCCTGCAAAGTGTTTTAAGCCTTTCATGAGGTTTTTTTTCTTTCTGGAATTTATAAGATATATTAAGACATTCCTAAAAAATAAAATTAGAACAACTAGCACTGCCCAGGGAAAGGCAGGCAAGGATGCAGAGGCTGCACTTGTGTAGGTAATCAATAACTAAATCTGGAGGAACTGTAGTGTGAGAGTTTCTGGAGGTACCATAAGAAGCCATAGAGAGATGGGGGGGAATTTTCTGCTAAGCATCTCTTGTACTGTGCCTAAATTATAAAAAATGCCACCTGTTTTTTTTCGTCTCTTTTAATAGAGATTTTTCTTTGCATAGAAAAAATACGCAGCATGAAGAAAATGGGTCTTAATATAGATATATAGATAACTGAAGTTGGTTCTACTTAAAACAACTTGCTTTTGCCCAGATTCTTTCTTGATCATCTCTGAGGTCCTGAATCAGTAGAATCTGTATAAAGTGCAACAGAAGGAAACCAGTAATTAAATTAAAAATATCTAATAAA
Organism: Lepidothrix coronata; assembly: GCF_001604755.1. NCBI lineage: Eukaryota > Metazoa > Chordata > Aves > Passeriformes > Pipridae > Lepidothrix > Lepidothrix coronata. Next base: position 2,159,385 of record NW_016690333.1, on the reverse strand, counting down.
CAAAAGAATAAGGAAGAAAATAAAATAATTTAGGTACTGATTTAAATAATTAGATAATGGATCAAAACTTTCTAAGAGTGGTTCGATGCTGTCAGAACTCCCTGGATCATGATGGTTCTTCAGAGGGCAATGTGCAAGGCAGATGGGTCCAAAATTTAAGTCTCGTTTAGTCAGGCATTAGGCATTGCTGTCTTCTCTTGGAGGAGAGTCACTGGAACTGTTGTGTGACTTTTAAGTATTCCTCCTGCAACAGCAACACTCATTGAAAAATGCCACTTCAGTCTTAATTATGAGAAGTCTGTCACTGGAGGAGTGTAATCACATCAGTGCAAGGCTCTCCTGAGGTAGGACCGTGTGACTTCAACACAGCAGCAACAAGTGCTGTTATATAGTAAAACCTCACCGGGTTTTATTGAAAAAGGCTTCACCCAGTACCCGAATTAAAACACTGGTTTGAGTCCTCCTCAAAGGAGAAAGTCACAGAAGTCTTGAGAGCGCTGTCTTTTTCTGTGTTCCTGGAATTGCAGATACAATAATAAGCCACCTGAAACCTGCAAGTTTTTAGATTAAGGCTGCTCTCAAATATTTGACATAAATTTGAATTAAATGTTGCAACAAAAGAATTGTCTCTTGCTTTGGCCAATCCACACGTTGACTACATTACTTCAGAATTGCTGTTTTCAGTTAATGTTGGCAACACTATTTTTTTGGCTTAACAACCCATAGAAGGATTATGAATTAAGTTCTTTCTCCAGATTTCTTTCTAATGGTGGTCTGGAGGTAATAGTTGGGGTTTTTTTTACATAAACTAAACTTTTGGGTTAAAATGCTCCTCAGGTGATTGGTGTGAACTGCCTGCCAAGTGTTACTAAACATAAATTGTGCAATTAATTTTGCAGTAGTGTTTTATTGTGAAACCCACATAGAATCACTAGATGGTGCTGCAGAGTAGGTTTGTTTGGGGTTTTGATATTTAAACTCATGGAACCCAATCGACAGCTAGGCCACAGTGCCTGTGCTTGGAGGGTTTTCAAAAGCTCTTAATTTGACTTTACTCCATTTCTTTTCTTCTGTTGAAGACTACAACAGGCCTTCTATTGAATGTAGTGACCACCAAATTGAGTGGTGCCAAGAATTTTTGACAGAACTGTAGTTTTGTGCATGATTTCACATCCAAATTGTGGACGTGCATTTATTAAAACTTCTTATTCAGGTACCGACCCTTTATTAGATATTTCTGGCACAAGTTTTATACCCTGTCCTTAAAGAAAATGGTGGTGTGTTTTTAATAAGTGTGGAGGTGAAAGTCTAGAATACTGATGTGTCATTGCTTCATAACAAGATGCGTGGCATCAAGTCTTATCTGTGGCAGTGTTTGATGTCACCTGCTTAACAGTCACACAGAGCAGCTGCCCTGAACCTCCCAAAACAGTCACACCGAGTCAGGAGCTGCAAAAGGAGAGTTTTTCCTTGTTGCCTTATACTGGCACAGATAATGGTTTTACCTGTTTCTCCTGATCAAGGTCCAGCAGGGTCTTATCCAGCATTGGCTGTGATCACAGTTTATTTCAAAAACTTGTTTTATCTGCCCAGATGATTTGAATATTTATTAAGCGAATTTAAAAATCGTGTAAAGTAAGTATTTAAGGTACACAACCTGTATCCTGAACAAATAGAGCAGATCCAAAACCTGTTCAAAGGTTTCTGTGTGCTTTTTATCTACGTTGTGGTTTTTGGTATTGTAATTAGGGACAGGTATTGAAAGTTCTGGTTGAGAATTTGAGCTTTTGTTTTGTGAGCTGGGTTAGGAATAATGACTTTGGGGGAAAAAACCCAAAGTACTTATTAAATCCATATTGATTTTTTTTTCACCTGTAAAATGGTGTTAAAATCTTTTGTTACTTATGATTTTATTTTATGGTTTTAGGTTTTGTTTACCCTTTGTGACACTGTAAAATCTCATTATCTTTGTCTTGCTCGATCTCCCCAGTAAAGCCGAGATAAGGCAGCCTACAGATGAAATATTTGTTTTGCTCTGTAGGAACAATATCTAAAGTATTTTTAACAAATACAGTCCTTTAACTCTCAGTAATACTCACTATTTTAACACTTGGATGTGAAATTTATATTCAATATACAAGAGAATGCTGGAATTTGCTTAGAAGTAATTATTCCCTGTCTAGATCTCCCAGGAATGCCTCTGAGGGCAGGTTTAGAGAAGACCTGGGAACCAGCTACCATCATCAATGACACAGTTTATTAGATTCCCTCCCCCTTAATAACAGTATTTTAATCTTACATTTAAGATATTGCTACAGAATTACCTGATAGATGGTGGAACTAGATTAATATGAGTGCCTTACTAATAGCTGCATTTTATTTCAAAGCTGGTTTCACAAAGGATGTATTTCACACTTGAAGATTCACTGAAATCCTCTCTTCTTCAGACAGGCAGAAAGTGCTTTGTGTCTGGGCTCATGGAGGTTTTTATTTCTCTAGGTTGTATCTTCTGTCAGTTCTTTTATGAGACTCATAATGAGCCAGGAAAGAAATTGCTGAAGGGGGAGTTGCAAGATTTGGTCCATTAGTTGCACCCCCAAAAAGTGACACCGTAGTGAAGCTCATCTCCCCTTCGCTGCAGTGTCACTGTCACTAGGTGGTACTGCAGAGTCGGGAAACACCCCAAGTGGAGCTTTGTCCAAAAACAAGAGGCGTGGAGACAACTTCAAGCAACAATGAATGTACTTCCTTGAGCAAGAAGAAACCTTGGCTGGCACCTCAGAAATGTCTTTGATGCTGCTCTGTTTCTTTTCAGCTGATGCACATGTGTAGCAATGGTGGTTTGGAGTTACACCGTGGGAGTGGATGTGGTTGGTGACCTCTCTGGTGGTTCAGGTGGTTTCCCAGCCCTGCCAGGAGGGTTGTGACCCTTCTTGTGGGGTTTCCTGCCCAGGAGAAGGTCGTGCAGGCAGCCAGGGCAGGGGCACTGCTCAGTACTGCCACTGTCACTGAGGGCTGTGGGGCCAGTGGAGGGTCCCACAGACCTGAGGGTGAATTTGAGCCTCATGCTTTTACCTCATAGAGAATTGAGAAAATGTTATGATCTTTTAATTATCTACAGTGCAATACTTAGGCCAAAGTCTAGTTGTTGGTTTTTTTTGGTTTGTTCGCTTTTTAAAAAAGTAGAATTTTTACTGTTTCAGCTGCAACTGTCCCTGTAATGCAGAGGCTTTAATACCTTCCTCACTGCTGCTGTGACTCATTCTGATGAGGACTTTTAGGGATTGTTATTCAATAATTCCTGAATCCTTTTCCTGGTCACTATATTGCAGCTACATTTAATTTTGCAGAGGCTCTCTCGCTGGGCTTTATTTTTTCAGGACCTGTGGTGATCCCATAACACAAAACTTCCCTTTTCCTTTCAGTTTTCTCTAGAAGTTTACAAATCTGCTTTGGCATTTTATAGTGTGGCTGTCGGGAGAAATGGGGGAGAAAGAGTAGGAGATGAGAAACAAAAGAAGAACATTCCAACACAAGACACAAATGTAAGCATTGTCATGCTCCTTAACAGATGTGAGAGAATAATCCAAAATTAATCACTTAGTCAACAATATCAGCTACCTTTTTTGGATGTAGAAGTGTGGGAGCAGCTGTTAGTTCTGTTGTATTTATTGAATTTTTGTCAGGAGGAAATAGCATCTTAGTCCAGAAGACACTCCTTGATAGAGTGTCCTGGGTGATAAACCTGACCATAGTAATATCAGTTGAAATTAAAATCAGTTGCATTTTCTCTTATGATGTGACTTTCTGAATGTAATGCTGCCTAGAACAAAACAGAGTCTGAGCATGGAGAAGTTTATACTCTCTCCTTTCTGGAAGATATCTGACTTTATATAGTCCTAGATAGTGCCTATTCTGCTCTCCCACCTACATGCAAAAGAAATTAGTGACTAACCTGATTGGGACTTTGACCTGTCTTGTTATGCCTGACCAGCAGATACAGTTGTGTTTGATTTTGACATCTAGCCCACTGTTTCATGTATGCCAAAGCTATTGTGTGGGTAATACGGAAAAGAGAATAATACAAATAGTGGCATTATTTTATTATGCAGCAAAATGGGTGTGGCTTCCACAACAAATGGTTGTAGTTTCTGCCTCACTTCGTTTTGCTGAGGATTTGGTTTGACCTCCAGAGCTTCCAAAGTAGAGTATTTTATGGACATGAAGGTGATCAGTGTAGTGTGGAGGACCTTGTAGTAGGTGTATGCAGGTATCAAATAGTGCATGTGTTGTCTTCTAGAGATGAATTTTTCTAAAAAAAAATATGAAAATCATAATGTTTATTGACTGAACTAAGCCAGACAAATGACACTTTTTCAGTGCCCACATTTAAATATTTGGACCTTTGTTTTGGGCCTTTGGTGTATAGTGCCACATGTTTGAGCCTTCCTTTTGTGTCTTATGACATGTGCCATCAAGAAGTGTTTCCTTTAGTGACTTTAAATGTCATCTAAACAAGATGATGTTCTCTTGTTCCGTGATATTATGTTTTCACTCTACTTGTTTGTATGACACTGAACTTCACAGGTAGCATAGTTATGATATCAAACTAATTTCAAAACAAAGATATTGTTCGCTCTGTTTCATATATAACAATTTCATTAACTGTCTCTACATATAGAGATGAAAGAGTGCTTGAAGACTCCAGCCTTATTCAGTGCACAACCTTTTGACTTAAACTGCTGAGGTCTCAAGATGCACAAGTAGGAGAATTCTGAATTGCTGATAATATAGAAGTGTTGGTCTGTTAGGGTGATTGGAGAAAAGAGTTGAGAATTTTTAACAGTTTGGAGATTTTCAACCTAATAAAGAATGAAGTTTAGTCCTTTCATTGGTATCCAATCAGAAGTTCATTTCTTTCCCTGGGTTAGGTCTGCACCAAAGAAATAAATGTGTGGCTCCAGAACCACTAAGACAGTCTATGAGTTGAGAAGTCTTTTTATACTTAATAATTGAAACCACAGGATTGATGAACATAGGTTTGAATTTTGCATACACTGAAGTAATTTCACAGTGTATGTGAAGAAAATTATATTGATTAAAAAAAAAAAAAGAAAACAAATCCCAAAACCACCTTTTTTTTTTCTAAGTTCTTGTGTGAACTGTTTTCTGCACTTTCAGTCAGTAAGCCTAAACACAAAACTCTCAACATCCACAAATGCAGATGTCTTTGTTTTTACTCTAATTTATTGCTCTTATATCTGTCTCAGTAAGAATTTCGCCTTTTGACTTTCATATGAAGGCAGATCACTTTATTATATGAACTTTGCTCTGGATTCTTTTCTGTTTAACTGGCAGCTTTTCTTGTTGATTTGTGCCTTTATTTGCTCAGCTATGGTAAGAGTTAGCCAGTTTTTTTCTTAGGTCTATTAAAAGACCATTATCAGAGCATTTCCTCTTGAGGTCTTTTTACCCTTATCACACTTGCTATAAATTCATGAACTCCCTTTTCACTTGAAGATATTTATGCCATATGGGCCATTTTCTTTTATAATCAGAATGTAAAGGTAAGTCCCAATGTTAAGTGCCCATTACAAACTTCTACTGTAGATGAATGATCTCTGCATTTTTTGCAATTACTGCCTTAGAAGAAATGACATCATGATAAAGACATTGCTTAGTAAGACAGAAAATGGCAGTAAAGCCAAAAAGCTTGAAGGGGAGTTTTGCTTTTCTGATCCTTCAATTACTTTCTAAGCATAAAGTTAAATTTAATACACATTTTAATATATAACAGCACACTGAATGGCAGGGCAACTTCTACAGACAGCACAGACTCTCTTTAATTTGAAATCTGCCCTTTTACTCCAGAGGGTTATATTCATGTAATATCCCAAAATTAATTGGCATACGAGGCCTTCAAAAAAAACCAAACCCCAAAACAGGAAAATGGATGAACCCAGGGAATGTTGTGCTGTCTTGGTGGCCTCTTTGGTGTCAGATGGCCTTTCACAGCCGAAGAGGGTATTTTCTAGGTGAGCCATAGAGGAAAAAAAAAAATGATTTACCAGTAGCATCATTGAACATTGCAGGAGGCAAATCAAAATGTTCAGCCTTCAGGAACAACTTTTCAAAAGGGAAACTCCATAGCAAATATTTGTTTAACATGTTTAGAGAAGCTTGCCAAAAACCTTTGACTTATCTGACCACTGAGCAGGAGCCACCCTGTGTCATCTCACCCCACATTTGCTGGGATAGATGGTACAGTGGCTGTATTGCTGAAGTTCACATTGTGAACTTGGTCTTGGGCTGAGGGCTGCATTGGACAAGGCTGGAAAGCAAATGTGACAAAAGACTAAATTATTATTTTGTTTTCATCTTTTTTTGGAAGATCATAAAGCAGGATTTCCTTGGCTATTGTAGAAAAAGGACAGTTGCTTTGAACTAATTAGGAACAAAAGTCTCCAAGTAATTATGTCCCAATACACCAAATTCAGTGCAGTAACAATTCAATTTTGTGAAAATAAAAGGATTGCTAGAAAATCATGAATACTAAGATACAACGAATGCCTTTGTTACTGAAGCAGGAAACATTGTCTTTGGATTTAGAAGTGGGTAGCACGTTCTCAAGTGTAGAAAATTTGGTCTGTGATACTGTAGTATTATGCTTGCTGGGAAGAAAGAAAAGCCAATAAAGGAAAGAATAATAGTACATTGATCAACCCTTTATCACAGCAGGGTAACTAAATCTGCTGTCACCAAATATATCACACAGCCACTTGATTAAACTCATGTAATTTGCTGGGATGGATGCAGGAGTGTAGCTGTCATCAGCAGCTGTGGACAGAGGCAGATAAGGAATATTGAAACTATGAGCTGAAAACTTTGCTTTTCAAAGGAGGAGGATGTTCTCCATATTAACAGCACAAATTGTTGTCTCCTTGTGTTCTGTAAGGCACTAATACAGCACAGTAGAGAACATTATCATGCTCAATTGGCCCTATTCAGTTATTGAATCATCTGGGAAAAAGGGGTGGTGTTTTCTATTTAAAAATAAAGGGTGGAGAGTTGAAGATGGGGAAAAAAACCAATGCATAAACATGACCATTTCTATACTGTAGTAAGCACAAACACCAAGTCAAGGTGCTTTAATTCCAGCACAGAGTTCAAGGAGAAAATGCAAATATTTTTGCATAGGATTGTGCATCACTTCAAGAGATAATGCAAGTGAGTTAAGCAGTTTTTGGTTGCAAATGTGTGTAGCTGATTGTTCTACAGAATAATACATTGGGTCATATTTGTGAGAGATTTATAGGATGGGAGTCACCCCAGCAATTGCTAGAAGAGAAATCAGCTCAACCTTAGTCAGAGTTTCTCATTAGATTGCTAGAAAGAAATAGGTCCAAAGCATCGTGACTGGTATAAGGAATGGGAGGAAAAATTCAGAGGGTATGAAAGGAACAGGATCCACATTTTATCTTTGGGACTATAAGAATTATGAGCTAAAGCATCGAAGTGTTCTCTGTTCTATTCATTACTATTTTGGTGGGCTCTTCCACTTCACTAATAAGAAGATAGTTCTGTAGTACCTCTCCTCTGATGGTTTTGCTGTATATCTCCCCTTGTTAAGCTTCAGTTGCAGCTGGGCTTGTGGTTTTTTTAGTCATATCACACTTCTGACTAGCAGCATATTTACAACTTCTTTGCTATTGAGAATATTGCATGGGATAGAAAAAGGCCAAAGTGCTGGAGGATGCATCTAGATTCAGGGACTATTTTGAGTAATGCAGAGTAATTAGTGGCTGTTAGGTCCTTGAAACATTTTCTTTAGAACTCTGAGAATATGTAATAAATAGATCCAGATTTCTGCACTCTGTAAATGGGATAATCAATAACACTGTTGTAGTTCCTTTTACAGTTGCAGTAATAACTAAAATGGCTCAGCTGCAGGAATCTGCTTAAGCTGTTTGCAGTGATTTCAAATGTAGCCACCCAGTCCTTAAAAACTTGATATTACTTTTCCTAACAGAACTCAGGAAGGTGCCCTAAAGGACCTGGAAGTCAGTGTCAGTTTTGACACTTCCATTTCAGTAAATTGCTTTTCACACCTTTTAAAAGTGACTTGCAAAGGTAGAGCATGAGTAGCATTGCCAACATGTGGCACAGTTCTCCTGCAGTCAAGTCAAAGTGGCAATTTAATGTTTCCCTGCTGGGGAGGGGGGAAGCGGCTCCGAATGACACCCAAGAGTTGGGAAGTTTGGTTCAGAGGAACAGGCAGAGTTTTCTCCTGTACTCTTTTTTCTCCTGTACAAGTTTTCTCTTGTACTCTGACAATATATCCTGCTCACCACCAGTCTTCTCCCCTGCCCAGGCACCCCGATTTTTGCTTCAAGTCATGGAGCAATGGATTTAAAATTAGCTTGGTATTGAAATGATAAAATCTTCTGTGTTGCTGATGCTGGTATTCCAAGCCCTAAATGGCAACAATGATCTTTTTATACCCATTCCTCAGCCTAGAAAACCTTCATAAAATGATTTATATTTTTAGAAACAGAGTGAAGCTTCAGGTCAAGAAAGTGGTGAGGCCCCAGCCTGAAATTTAGAGGCCTGGGTTCAACATACCTATTTCCTGTGTCACCTTCAGCTACTTAGATTTATCTCAAAAGGTGATTTGACACCAGAGTGAAGAGGGTGCCTCAATGGTGCATGAGGTCTTTGCTTCACTACCACATTAACAGTATAATATTCCTTTCATCTCTGAATGTGTGGTGGGATTAAATACAGCGAAGATTCAGAGAGGTGCTATGGGCACTACAAGTGTCTCTAAGATTGAAAAGAAGGAAGAAGACTCTACCTGGAACCCTCTGTTACACAGAATGGTCAGATTAGTCTCCTCAAATGCTAATAGATTAATCCACAAATAAAAAAGGGCTCTTTCACTGGCTCATGAAAATACTGGGTACTCCTAATGAAAGATCATCTTTCTTTAACTACAAACTGTATTTAATGTGGGAGCCTTTAATATACAATACTTACCCTCATGCAATGCAGAATGATCAAAAGGGTCTGAAAATTAATTTTTCATTTCACTCAGAGACAGCAGTACTGTCATTATATGATTACACTCCTTAGTTCCAGAGAAACCTTTGGCTGCTGCATGTTTTAATAAAATGCATCAGCTATAGTGACCTTTATCCTAAGACCTGAAAATAAGGATTTAAAGTAATCACAGTGTCCATAATCAGAGCACATTTTAATGTCTTTTCAGGATATGATGGTCCTTAGATGGTTTATATTCTAAACATGACAAAATGATTCATTAATAGCTTACAAAATGCAAGGAAAGATGGCTAAAAAAGATTTGTAGTTTTCTAGCTGAATGAAAACACTGATGTTTGTAATAGTAATGGTATACTTGACCTCTCAAAATAGTCTAAATTTTAATTAAGAATTAATTTTGAACTTCACTGCCTCTTGATGGAAAATGCAAGTATTTTATCTGAAAACTAGCTTGGTATTTTTCCTAGTGCTTTCATGATCTCTGTAACAAGGACATATTAAAAAGTTGAAGGAAAGCAAAACCCAAAAAAGCTCAGATTTACCAAAGAATAGGCTCTTCCTTTTCACTGCTCTTCTTCTGTAGGCAAAATGAATCTGGTGGGAAAAAAACAAATCTCTGATTTAGTGTTTAAGTCTTTTTTTGTTTAATCTTGTTTTTTTCTGGAATTGTCTCAGTAACAATGGTGGGGGGGTTTAGTTATTGTATTGGCAGTGTTCTCCACAGCTCGGAAACGGTGGTATTGAAACAGATTTAAAAAGTGATTTAATCTCCCTTTTTATTAATTTGTTCAGCATTATCTTGCATTCTTTGAGATTAAGCACAAAGCATCTATAACTTTGAGCAGTGTGCTTATGATTCTCCCCAGCCTGAGAAGGGCTTGTGAAATTAAACATGAACAGGTGATAAAAGCTGGGTGTTAGTAACCTTGCTTTTTATGCTGGAACTTTACCAAAATCTTTTCCAGAGCTTTTCCAAGGTTTTATTGTCACTCTGAGTGGTTTATGGCATTGCAGGACGTAACTGGACATCAGGTTTTTTACCACATTAGCTCAGTGATTAAGAATTCAGCCAGAATGGAGGTTCAGTTTTTGTCCAAAGGAACTCCCAGGTTGTCCAGTAGTCTCTGACCCTTGGTTGGGTCAAGGAGAGCAAGCAGGTGGAAGGATAATGTCAGACTTTACAGTGTGGTGGGCATTCACTTGACAGGAAACCAGGAGAGTTTCAGTCCTGCATGAAGTGTTCAGGCATCACTGAGATAATGACTGGAGGTTTCAGTATAACTTTGCCCAGCTAAAGGGAAGATTTAAAGTTGTGAATCACTAATGGTGGTAAGTAATTAATCTGCAGAGAGCTGTGACTCAAGTCTTATTTTTAACAGTGTTTTATTGGACTGCTCATCTAAGGCTATTCTGTAGCATCCAGTTCTTGTCCTGTGTGGAGCAGTCAGGGTGCACTGCTGTGTTTTGCAGCACCATGACTTTGTGCTGTTATTCTGCCACAGTTCTCTGTGTATGGGTGTATTGGTGAGCAGTGGGGGACAGGATGCCATGTGCAGCACGTCTTATTACTGCTTTCTGTCTGGAAAGCCAATAGGGATATTCTTAATTTTTTTTTTTTAAGAGGGAAAAATGGGCCATGCAATCACTCTTGCAGGCTTTGGTGTTCTTTCAGTGGTTTTTGGTTCTCTGCCCTCCTCCTCTGCAGAAGCACGTGGCAGGAGAGGAGGAGATGTCTGTCCAAAACTTTCAGCCATGATCTGGTAGAAGTGGAGATATTCCTGGAAGAGAATAAGGCAGTGACTTTCAAGGAAGGAGGAGCCTCTAACAAATCTGGGTATGACAAGGGGGAGTGTTAGAATATTTATTTGGAGAAGGTCAAGGGAAGATAAGAGTAAGAGCTACTAGTAGTAATCTTCACAGATGTAATGTATTGGGTGCTTATCCCTTAGCTGGGAGTGAGTGCTTAGAACTCCATAAGATTCCCAATTTCAGCACAGCAGAGCTATGGCTCCATTTGGAGAACCAAACAGTGCTTTGGGGAAACATCTTGTAGGCAGTTCCTGCAATTATGGTTAATTAGGGGAAAGACATAGGTGTGGTATGTGGACTATTCATTGCCATATCCATGAAAAACTCCCAGCTCCAATATGTACTCTGAAAAAAACTGGTGTAACTGGAATTTAATGATTTTTCCCACTTGAATTATTTGTTTCTAACTTTCTTGATCTCCGAAATAGTCCAACTGTTTTTTGTAGGCAAGGTCTAAGGCAGGACTGAGTTGATTGGTTTGCTGCATAAATGCATATCTGGCTATGGACAGGAAGATCTATATGTTGTGAATGCAGATAGTTTTCTTTGTGTGTCAACAGAAGCTTTACCATCAAATCACTTACCAAACTAGAGACTATAGAAGCTTAAATGGAATTCTAAGCCAAAGAACAATAGGTGTGAGAAAGGGGCATGGAAGGTGCTTATCTCAAGCAATCTCAGGTTTTGATTCAAGGAATGCCAAATTTCTCATCCCTGTGATTCTGGTTTGTGTCTTTTAGGTTTAGGTTTTTTTCTGCAGCATTGTCTTGATGGACTGTAAAAGCTTTTGTAGCATTTGAATATTTAGTGCAGCTGTATGAAATGAACTAAACTGCTTGGGAAACAAACAGCTTCAAGAAGATATTCTGAACAGAAGTCACATTTTGTGTCTGAGATTTTATTTTTTGTTTGTTTGTTTGTTTATTTAATGCCTTGTTTATACTTGGGCATAAAGGATCTTAGTAATTTTGTTTGCTGCTTCTTTCCCCCCCCCCTTTCCATATATTAAAGAAAAATATATGTTAAAGCTGATAGTGTGCTGCAGTCCTGAAGGATCCTTGTCAGTGGGTAGGGTGTGAGAGCAGCACACTGAGCTGCACTTGCTGTATTTGGGGAACATAATGTGCTGTGTAAAGCATTGCTGGTATCTAGTCTTTGCCTGCCTGTCACTCTGCAGTTGAGTCATCTGTTTTGTTCTGCGGTTTTCAAGCCCTGGAAGTATGTTCGTGTACTTACTCTGCTTTAGGGCAGCAGTGCTTTAACAACTCAGTGAGAAAGTAGGACCCCTCCACCAGAAGTAGAGAACAGACAGATGGTGCCTGCCCTGAAGAGCTCACAGTCTGTTTCCCAAGCCTGCACTAGTATTTCCAGAACACTTAAAAGCAATACTTGGTCGCACTATTTAGCAAGCAGTGCCTCCTGCCAGCAGTTCTGCCAGTTCCCCTGTCCAGGGGGCAGGCAGCTGTGGTGGGCTTGCTCAGCCTGCCCAAATCTGGCTGTCTGGAGCTGTGCCATGAGGAGCAGCTGCCCCCAGCTCTTCCTTCTGCTCTCAGCTGTGCTTCCCTGAACAGCAGCGCTCGGAGCACCTGGGGACGACTCGTCCCCCTTGTGTCCCTCAGGCCAGAGTGAGGACGAGGGCAGGGTTTGCCCTCAGTGCCTGGTTTCTGCAGGAATCAGTTTCTGTGGACCTTGAAGTCATTCAGCTTGAGGGTATTTAAGCTTTCCTAATCTAACTAATCCATAATATCAAAACAAAAAGGAACTTCTTTCCTTTATGCAATCAATACTATAAGTCTATTTGAAGTCATAGGGAATTAAACATCTTTTGGGGCTATGAACCAAGGTACTCACATGCCACAAAATAGGAGAGAACAGTAGGGGTTGCATTTTACTTCCTTTGTACACAACATTTTGCTCTCCTTTCTGTCTCTTAGAAGAACATATTGACAATTTCAAAACTACTTGTGTTTTGTTATCGTACCATCGTTAATTTGTGTTTTGTTGTTTGTGGAAAAGAAAAATACTGCCTTGGCATGGGCTAGATGTTCACATTCTGTACTGTTTCAGCCTATGAGAGGGTCTGCAGATGGTGCTAGGCTTTAGTTCCCCTGCTTTGCTATTAATTGCTAAAAGTCTACTATAGAAACAGTTAACAAAAATGTAAAACACCAGAAGCCTCCAGAAGCAATGCAGTGCTAATGGATGGATTAGTCTGTTACTTGCTTGATTAGTTATGTTAAACAACATGAGCTTTGGTGTTAAAAAATCACTTAATCGTAGTAAATAATGAGAATTTTAATTGAATTTGTGACCTTTTGTCTCCTGCAGAAATACTAAATTGGGCCAAGTTTGCTTCATACCTGCTAAATCAGTGCTGATCAATGACTGGCAATGGCCAGACAGAAAAATGTATTTGCACCTCTTAAAAACTCTAGAGGAAGGAATGACAATTCAAACATGCTTGGAGGATCTGAGAAAGGATGTGAACATTCTCTGCTGTGGAGAAAAGTGGAAAGTGCTTGAAATCAAAAGTAGGGAAGTGCTCATGCAAAAAGTAGGCGTTGCTCATGCAGATATAGAGTGGCCAATAAAGATAATTCTGAGCCCAAACTGGTTAGTTAGAGCTTGCATTCAGGAGCTCTTCTTGAGCTAAAGAGGTGGGGGGACATCTGGAACTTGGATTTGTTGCCATTGTTTTCTGAAACTTGATTTAGAAGACTAGACTGAAAAAGTGGTAAAGACTATGGAAGGTCTTGGAAGAAGCCAGAATCTTCATTATGCAATTGTACAAATGCATGTTCCCAGAGCATCAGGTACCAAAACCTGATGAGTTTAAAAAGATTCTGTCCAGTGGCCAAGCTGTTCTAGGGCTGTGCAGTACTGGCTTCCCATTTGGCACATTTTCTGCTGTCTGAGATCAAGGAGTGTATTTCCTCTTTAAAGATGTAATGGCATTAAATACATGTATTCACACACAGAATAATAAAATATAGCCAAAATATGAAAACATGGTCTTACAGGGGGTCCAGAACGTATTTGTAAGTAGTTTGCATGAAAAGATGTACTGTTTGGATATATATGTTCTGATCACATAAGTGAGGAGAAAACTTTGCCCTTAGTTTCTCTTCCTATCTCCCTTCCCCCCCCCCTTACAGATGTAGCACACACTTACCAGCTCACATTCAGCCTATGTGTCTTTGCAGTTGCCCACCTTCTCTGTAAAGTGTTACTTTGATTTCTATCTAAGTAAAAGCCAAGTGTTCCCATCTGCAGAGGAAGAAAAGGCAGAAACAACCCCCAAAACAACCCAACTGACTCAGTTTCCATAGGCAGCTACTAATTGCAAGTCTGAGGGTTGCTTTGTGGGATGGAGCAGGGTGATGCAAGTTCCTCTTGCCTCAGACCCCTGTGCCGAAGAACTGTTTCCAGCCCAGCAGGGAATGCAGAAAGAAAGTGTGGGACACTCACACCCTGCTGTGCTCAGGAATGATGGGCTGCTTGGAGAGACCTCCAAATGAAGCACCTAGACTGGGAGCTAACCCCTGCCATGGGAGGATTAGCACTCTCCCTGTGAGGAGTCTGAGCTGTTCTGCAGCCATTGCTATAGTAACAGGCTGTATGGATCTTCTTTGCTATAATTAATTTGGGAAAATTATCTTCCTGTGATAAAAGCGGGACCATCAAGCACATACCTAAATAGGTTTGGGGATTGTTTCCCTTACACTAAAACCACTGAGCTGGCTGCAGTAGACACCAGTGGATGAACAGCTATGCTACTGGGAGCCCTAAGCAATTGGAACAGCTACAGTCACAATCACTTGGTTTAATACAGAGCTCCCCAAGTTTCCCATGTTCTCTTATTATTAATAAAATTTGAAGTATTAAAAAAAAAAGAAAACTAACAACTGAACACCACCACCACCAAAAAAATCCAACTAAAACCAAACCCCCAAACCAATCAAACAAAATCCCTGTTGTCCTTGGATGTCTTTGGCAGAATCTGCATAATGTATCCTGTGTCTGGGGTAGTTATTTTTGGGAAGCAATGGAGAAAGCCAAGGAAGAATTGATAATTCTTGCTACGAAAAAGACTTTGAGAAAGATGTTATGAAACATTTCATGGCAGTTGCAGATTGGGGGCATGCTGGAACTGCTTCTACTTTAGTTAAGTGCCTCAGGCAGAAATTTGTTTGCCTGGACAAACTGAACATTAGAGGAGAAAAAGCTATAAGCAATCCACTAGCAATGTATGAAGCACTAGGAATGAATATGTCAAAGCTGACTTGTAATGAATCTACCGTGGTGCCACGATATCTCTTTAGATATGCCTGGTCTTGTCTGTGATAGGAATAAACCTTTTGATGAGTATAATGAATGCCTGTGAATAAGTAAAGGCCTCATGTTGCACAGGAAATGCAGCAACAAGAAATAAATAGCTATTTCAGTCTGGTGAGATTTAACAGCTTAAGATGCAATCAGCAATTGGATGTCATTGGACCTGGGATCTGTGCACATTAAGGCAGGATCATAGAAGCAAGCCAGAACAGTGGCAGAAGCCAGTGGAAATGATTATACATTTTTAAGCTTGAGCATATGAGCCCCAGTTTTATCCTGGGACCCCACATTGGTCCACATTGTTTAAATGCAAAACAGAATGAGATTTTCTTCTGAAAAGATCACTATGTTCATATTGTGAAATAGATCCAGTTTCTACTGCAGTATGAATGGATTTATTATTTATTTAGCATTTGCACTGTGATTGCAAACAGGTTGAGCCCCACTTTTACACTGAACGAGTGATAATTTTGTCTAAAAAGGGTGGTGAGAAGGCAAGAAAAGCAAGCAAGATGGCATAAACTGCAGAAAGAAACAATGCTGCCAGTTGGAAAGGTTGTCATGTGTTTTTAAGAAAGGTTTGGACCAGGTTTTGCACCCGTATTTCATGTGAGCAGTTTGTTCAGACCAGCTGGTGAAAGCTACTGTAAAACTATAATTTTCTGTTGTTCACAGGTTGTTGTGACTTTTATACTGCACCTAATGAGGTTGTTGATACTGACATGTGCAAGGTCAGGCATAAAACTTGGGCCAGTTCTTGTTAAGGGAAGCTGCAAGGGGATTATTAGAAAAAGGCTTAAAAGGAAAACCAGAAGTCTAAACCCCAAAATACTGCTATTCCTATAAAAACTCATAATTTCCTCTGGGCAAGACATCAAGTTATAGAACCACAGTATTATACTATTGATAAACAATTAGAATAAATCAAATATTATCCTTTTGGTTTGTTTTATATTGCTTTATAATTAACTAATGTGCTTTCCTGAAACGAGTTTTATCTTGTCTTAATGTCTTTGGCTACAAAATGAGATCATCAGCTAAAAGACTGCCTAACCACAAGGACCTTTAATGATCTTTTAGGAAGTGGTGCATTACCTTAGACTGAAAAATTTTGCTGCTGTACTATCTGGTGCACAGTAACATTTACATATGCCTCTGAATGTTCATATTGCATAAGAATCATGATAATGAAATTCCACATCCAACTATTCATTTCTGTGTTGTCAGTACTTCGTGACAGTTTCAGGAACAGGTTTTTGGTGGTTTTTTTTTTAAATTTCTTTTTAATAACCTGGTTCAGCAATCTACTGAGAAGGCATTTAAGTCCCACTGAGGTGGATGCTGAAGCTCCATTAATGTGATATATATTGGCTGAGGATTTGTCCCCATGACACTTAAGATATAGTTAGATGCTTTCCTGAATTGAGACCATGGAGGATTACATCTCGTTAAGGTGGTGAAGACTCCATAAAATATTTCAAGGGGGTTAAAGTGAGGGTGGGGTTGGTGGTGACTGTTCTTAATAATTTAGGGAAAAAATAGAAGCACACAGAAACACACTTAGCCTTTTAATAATTAAACTTTTATCACAGGAGATGTTTGATACCATTAGTAAATCTTTTCTCCCCACTGGAGAAATTCAGTGGTCTATAAACAATTACAATTCAGACTCATCATTTAATTTAATAGCCTGTAGCATTGTTGTTGAGTTTGTTCACTCTGGAAAGTGTACTTTTAATTAACTCATGTAGTACCTTATTGGGTTTTGTTACAAATAAACATAGAAACTAGAGGTCACCAAATGCAGTCCTTTCTACTGTAATGTGTGTGTTTGTTGATTAAACTTATCCTGCCTTGTTTTCTTCACTAAAACTGGATCCTGACAGCAGTTGATTTACTGTATTTCCATAGCTGAGTGTTTTTATATGGTAGATAATAATGCAGGAATATTTGAGGGGAGAAAAAAAAATCAACAACAGACTTCTACAGCTTACACCAACAAAAACATTTCACTCAGTTTTTGGGAAGTATATTTGATTAGATCTTAATATTTCTGTGAAATGTGGGAAGTGAAAACTTGTTTATTGGGTTGTCAGCAATGGGATGTTTCCTGTTGCCTCTCTGGATTTCAGGTGTGCCCTGCTTACGTGCTCTGTCCCTCAGAAGAGTGACATATGACAGCAGGGACCATGAGGCTTTCCTGTGCACCTTCCTCATGCCCATGAAGCTTATTTGATCTCAGATTATTTGGAATTCCTGGAAGCTTTTGGCTGAGAAAGTTTCCAGGAATTCCCTGGAAAAAGTGGAATTTTAAAGTTTGACCTGTTGTCCTTATGAAGCAAATAGTGTTCTATATGTAAGAACTTTTTGTGGTGTAAGTTTTCATAAGGAGGTTACTTCACAAGTGACTTACAAGTAATATGCAGCAGTAAAAAAAAATGAAGAGCTTCCTTTCAAGGAAGTCTCCGTGTTCTGAGGGTGTTTGGTTGCTGATGGTGGCAGGAATATTCAGGAGATGTGTCTACGATCCTGCTGACAAACCTTTTCATCCTCTGAATGTTTTGATAAGAACTGAGATTAATTATTTCAGTCTAAAATAATTTAACTTTTATTCTAAAAAAGTCTTGAAACAGAATCTGGCAGGGAAAGTAATGCCTTTGCTTTCGACAGTCCTGTAAGGTTCTGCTAACTATTCTTTAAGCAATGTATTCCTTTTCATGTCTGTTGAACAGATGCAGCTAGATGTCTGCATGATTTATAGGCTACTTACCTGACAATTCTGGGATAGTTAGTTGGTTTTATACATTGTCATCGTACCAATTTATGAATATATTATCAGTTGCTGAAGTCTCTGTTCTCTTTAGATTTTAACGTTGTGAACTTTCTGAAATGACTAAAAGGAATAAGATGCTGAAGGAAGCTGGAGAGTAGCATTGTCTAAACTGTCAGGCTGACATGGTTCTATTTCCAAAAGCAGCTTAGCTTGCTTAGGTGTCGGGAGACAAATAGGTTTCTGAAATCAGGTTCCTGAACACCTAAATCATTCTTGACAGAGTTTAAAACTTCTGCATTTTGAATGCACGTAAGTCCCCCCTTTCTTGCATTTGGAGTAAGTCTAGCTCTTTGAACTAATCCATGTAAAATCTCTTTGAGTGCAATAGAACTCATTTTCTTATGTAATTAGGTATGTAAGCAAACATTATGAAGACTGAAGTCTAACATGCCACGTGCAGCACAGAAATCCTTTCTTTGGCTGTGAGGTTACTTAATGAATTTTCATACATGTAGCATTTAATTGTAGTTAATATAAATGTAATAATAATGTCTGAAGCACGCAGTGTTTGCTGAGGTGACTTCTACTGAGCATCACAGGAGATTTGATAGTCCAACCCCATCCTTTTTAAGGGTAAGAGGATGACCAGTGTTTTATACTGTGCTCAGTTACCTCGAATATTTGTGAACTGCAGATTACCTACCACAGACACCTTCCCCAAACTCTCAGTAATTTATTACACCACGTACAGCACTTCCAAGCACAGCATTAGTATTACACTTGGTACAGCTTGGAGAATCTTACAGCTACTTTTGCTCTGCAAACACCCCGACCACGTTGGTTCTGTGGCAGTTCCGTGCAGAGCCACTTGTGTGGCTGTCCTGCACCCTTCCCAACCTGATGGAGTACAGGAGTGTCTAATATGTATGCACAGGGAACAAAATTAGTAGTATTTGAGATATGAGATAACTGTTCTCAAATGTAGAAGTGGAGATGGAATGGAGATTATTTCTTGCTGATATAGTCACAGAATTCTTTATAGAAGTGGCTGAAGGAGGAGTAGGAAATTATGGCAAGCACAGAGCTGAACTGTTCTGGCTCAGCATTTAAAATAAGTCAACAATTTAAAATAAGTCAACAAATGCACAAATTACCCTGGCGGTGCAGTGAGTTCTGCAGCATAAAAATATTTGAAAGGCTTGTTTATCCTTGGGCTGACCAAGCTAATGTATTTGTGTAATATGAGTTTTTAACTGTTTGCATATAATATTCTACAATAGGCTTTCAGTTATATTTATTTTGCAAAGCACAAAGAAGTGGACAGGCTTATCAGCTGTTGTAACTGGGCTCTGGCTGCTGAAGGTTTTTGAAGTCCTTGGTGTTTTGCACTGTTCAGTCCTGGTAGCCCCAGGGTTGTCTGTGATCTGAAGCAGGGTCTGTGACCCTGTGCTTTTCAGCATCCCGGGGCTGCCTCCACCCTGAGATGTGGACCCTGGAATCGTGCCAGGGCAGGAGGCAGCTCGGCTGTGCAGCTCCCTGGGGCAGGACTGGAGGGCAGGTGCATGCCACTGGCATCTCCAGAGTCTTGTTTGGGAAATGTCCTGAAGAAATGGAAAAGCAAAGCTTGGAGTGTGTGCTGGGAAAAAGAGGGAAAGCAGAGAAAGGAAGAGCCCATTTGTTTATTCTCTTATGTGTGTATTGCATATTGCATGTCTGGCTCTCTCCTTGCTGCTGTTAGTGTGTCCATACTGGGTGGCAATAAGGAAACCAGTTTGATGATTGTATAGCACAGTACTTAAGGTTTTATCGCTGAAAAGGTAAAACTGGGCTACACACCTGCTGTTAAACCTCAATCTTGCCTTTAAACCTTTCAGCTGATGTCAAACCTCAAGGGTGGTTCTATATAATCAAAAGTATTTTCCAAGAAAAACAAGTCTTTTCCTTATTGAGGATGAAAATGGGAATTTCCTTTCCGTACTACAGGCTGAATCAACTATGCAAATTGCTAAAACAAGCATTTCACTCTCAAACACTGTAAGGGGGCACACTGGTAAGAGATCAGGGCTGTGTTCCAGGCAGAGCCAGTCAGCTCACAATCATATAATACTACACAAGCTACCAGAGCAGGACCAACATTTTGAGTTAATAGTGATCTTGCTTAAGAAAATAAAATGGACAGCATCCTAAATTCTATCCTGGCTTACAGCTAATTGGAAAACCTGCACATTACATTTTCTGTTTTCCTCCTCTCTTGGGAGGAAATTGGGTTCTTGAGTTAACCTTATTCCATATACATACACCCATGTTATCACAGGTTATTCAGTAACATAGACAAGTTATGTTTTTTTTGATTTCCAAAAAAATAAAAATCACTTTTTGTCTTCAGTAGCTGGAAAACATCAGGACAGAATGCTGACAGAGGCAGGAAAAAGTAAAATGTATCTAAATTTATGTATAGTTTTATTCCAGAAAAATGTTATTCTCGCTATTCTCATTTAATTGTCATTCTTCAAAGCACTGTAACTCATAGGTTAGTGAGCACAAGTCACATAATATCATATCTGTGTCTTCTTTGCATTTTTCATGCTGTAATTTACCCTTTGATTTACCTTTAATTTACCCTAATGAATTACAAGCAATGTAAGTGTTAAAATTGACATTTAAGGCTGCAGTTTAAAGTTTGTTTTCTTCAGAGTATTTTTCTCAAGGTCTCACACGGCCACAGGGGAGGAAGAAGTAAAGATCACAAATGCACATTATGAAAACCCAACTTGCTTTTGAGTCTTGTGGTGAAGTGTTTCCTCTGCTTGTGAGGCTCTGCCTGTGGGTCTGTCAGTGGGAACAGTGCCCCTGGGTGTCCCAGTCTTTCCATCAGTGCCCGTGGAGAACCTGTAATGGGACTGGACTGGTGCCATGTGTGCTCATCTGCCTCTGTCAGGATTTAAGGAAGGGATCTGAAGAAAGGCCGGGAGGGTATGATCACCTGCCAGGGGAGCAGCACCAAGGCTGAGTATCTTGCATTTTTTAAAGGACTGATCTAATGTGAGGGCTGTGAATTTTGGAGCAGGCTGTGAATTTTGGAGCATTTCTGAAAGAAAGAAAGGAGGCAAAGACCTATTTCACCCTTGATGAACTATCCTATCTAAAGAGTATGGAAGGTTTTTTACATCTGTAATGTATAATCACAGCTGCATGCTGAGCTGGGAAAGAATAATAAAAACTCCTTCCCTCTGGGAAGGCAGTGGAGCCTAAAGGAAACGCCTGCTCCATGGGAATGAGCTATATCTGTTATTTTACTGTAATTTGACCGGCATTTCACTCCAGCTCCACCAGCCCTGGTCTGCTGGATTAGAAGGAATCTCCAGGCAAGACAGGAGACTGATATTTTCTGTACTTGATCTTTCGCTAACTGCAAGTGAACTACTCAGATTTGATTGAAGCATAAAATATTCTGGCCAACCTTTACATTGTTTCAAGCATTTATTTCATGTATTCCCATCCCTGGTTAGGTGTCTAGAAAGGGTCGACTGACGAGCTCAGGGACTCTTCAGTCCTGATGGACTAAGATTATTCACCTATAACTGACTGTTAGAAGTGAATGAGTTGTTAAATTGCTCTATCCTATCACGTTAAGTAAAAGTTATTATTTTGAGCAGAATGGAAGTATTTTGAGGACATGGGAAAGTTTGCCAAAGCTATAAAAGTGAAGGACTGACTTAAAATGAAAATATATTGGAGGGGGGAGAAAGACCAAAGACAAGTTGAATGTGGAATACAGTGGCTGTTTGATCTGAAGTCAGTGTGATGTTTCCAAACAACTCATCTACAGTCATATGAATATTGTCACGGTCGAGTACAGAATTGTAGCTGTGTAAGAGTTTGAGTCAGCTCTTTTAATAGATATAGAAAATTGGTAGACAAAAGTAGTAGGAAAGCATGACTGAAGTTGAAAAATTTTTGAGCACGCTATTCATAAAATGAAATGTGAGTTTAGAGTCACAGGAAAGCCCAGTAAGTATTCCTAGCAGCTCCAATGTTGTCCAATTGTTATATCAATTTTTTTTTTTCCTTTGAGCTTTTGTCACTGTAGTTTTAGACATTGGTCACCTAAAATATCCCAAATGATAAAAGCAAGGTATCTGGTTTGCATTCTCTCCTTGTTCATCATCACCTACAGGTGCTGCAGTTTGGAAAAGTACATTTAACTTATTGACAGTATTCCCTTTAACTGTGCTTGATGTGTCTACTGATAAATGCTGCTTCACTCTCACTATATTAGATTCATGGTCTTTCTTAGGTCCTGTATGTCCTAAAAGAAGAAATTATGCAGCAAAAAGTAGGGCCAGGGAATGAGGGGGCTGAGATGGTTTGCCAGACTAAGTTGTAGCCTTTCAGGTATAGTGAACTTAAGGAAAGGATAATAGAAAAATGATGTCCTATTTCTCCTGTTTTGAAATCTTTCCAGACCTAGGATGGGAGGTTATTTTCAAGACTGAATATTATTTGTGCTGTGTTATTCTAGAGGTTAGAGTTCAACATTCTTTAATAGCCAAATTTTCCATTGACCTCAAAGAGAGCTTTGTAGGAGCGAGGACTGTGGGATTCAGCTCACAGTGATTTCTGTTCTTTTTTAGGAAGGAAAAGTCTTGGCTGGCTAAAATTGTGCATTCCGATGAAATACTGGTTCATCATTTGCAGAGTAAATGTACTGTTGAATATTAAAGAAATGATTCAGTCTTTTAGTAGCAAAGTTCTTTCAGGTTATTAAAGTAGCATTATAATTTCTGGTCTTCTGGTGTCACAAATGAAGTTCTGCAGGATAGTCGTGACCAATTAGCAGGAGGTTGAGCTTTAAAAAGGCTCATTTTAATCACTTCTTACTACCCACTTTTCAGTTTTTCAGTGTTGAAGGAAGGTCTGACACTCAGTAGATTATCAAATCATTGAGCATTTCTCAGCTTTTTTAGAATACTGCTAAGCAGGGTTCTTATCAGCAGTAAGGTCTCCAAGGTTGTCTATTCCTGATGTCTCAATGTAATGTTCATTTCTTACCTGTGTTTTTTTATCAGTGTGTGATGCATAGTGATATGAATAGGTAACATCAGCTGAGCAGGGACCCGGTAATATCTGGGAAAGATGCTCTTTTAGAACAAGTTTGTAGTCTAGGTAGGCCAGAATACATCTCTGCACACTGAAAGGTTAATCAGCTAGAAAGGAGAGGAGGGGTTAATCCAGTTAAACTGGTAGCTGACAAACATTTATTATTAGGAAATATTAATTATTTAATATTTTAACAATGTACCTCTCTGTTCTATATTTTTCCACAATACTTGTTTAAAAAAGTTGCTTTTCTACAAGCTTACATCATAATTAGTAGCAAATGTGGTGGCACAGATCATTCTAAATATCAGAATATGAAGAGAAAAACAAGATGAAGGTACTTGTCAGATTTCAAAATACTACTTTAATTCAGAAGAAAGGATTTGACTGATGTTCAGGGCTGTTTGCAGGGTAAGAAAGGCTATTCATCTTGGTTTCTGAATCCAGAAATTAGCCAGGCTCCCTCCTCTTACAGCTGTGACAAATGTTTCTTACAGCAATGCTAGTGGGAATAACCTATTTACAGATAATGTGGAAAATGAAAGATGATAAATCATCTTTTGATGGTAAAGCTCAAGAAATTTTAAGCCAAAAATGAAAATGGGTATTTATGATGGTTCCAAGGACGCTTTTAATAGCTGTCTGTTCCATTTTCCCCCTGCTGTCTAGTATACATGGTGCTATAAAAACACGTGGGGGTTTTTGTGATAGAAGTGTCATTCAGAATTAAGACATTTCTGCATGGTTATGCACGTGCATGGGTCTGTGGCTGGCTGGTGGCTGGAGTCTTCATTGCCTAATGCCCTCATCCTTTGAGGGCTTAATTGTTTGACAAGTCATATGGCCATTTGCCTGTATTTATTCAAGGGGCACCTCTTTTTCCCTTGTTGATATTGTACTGGTTTCTTATACGTTTGTCAAAAATATGCTAAAATTATATTCAGGGTTTTTTTGGGTTTTGTTTGTTTTGGTTTGGGTTTTTTTTTGTGTTTGTTTTTGGTTTGGGTTTTTTTTTCCCCCCTTTGTTTTGTGGTGTTGTTGTTGTTGTTGTTGTGGTTGGTTGGTTGCTTGCTTTTTGTTTGTTTGTTTTTGTTTTTGTTTAAATTCAATATTAACATAACCACAATCCCAGAATAGAATTTTTTTTTTTTTTCTGAGAGGTCTAGTAAAAATTTACCTTCGTTCTGTAACCTTGGCTGTCTCCTTCCTTGAGGTGTGATAACAGCCTCCTGTTTCTGTTCTGCCCTGGGAGAGCTGCATCTGAAATGTCTGCAAAAGCATTAAATAGCCTGTGCGTGCTCCTGCTTGGGCTGCCACTTCCACTAAACGCTTCTCCCATTTTCCTGTGGTGTTTGCTATGGTAGATTTGCCTGCAGGGCTTCATTCTGAGTCTGGGCCTTCAGCCAAAATAAAAGCCAGAGACGCATCAAAGGACTTGCTCAGAGCATCACCAAACACTACATTGAAATAGAACAGAGAAAAGTGCTACTTCTGAAACACTAGGCTGGCTATGGAAAATATTGTGGATAGGAGAAGTTTGCAAATCCTGGGAAAAAATAATTGTATTGGACAAATGTATGTGGTTGCCAAGCTTAAAAAAGGGCACCTTGGGAGCAATATGCTTCAGAAGGGCCCTCAGCCACTACAATTAGATTAATAGATTAATATGCTTCAGAGAGGCCTTCAGCCACTACAACTAGATTAAAAGAAAATATGATAATTGGAAAGTGAAGTGGAATTTATATTGTGAATAATCCAAAAACCAGGGAATTGACAGAGCTTGGGAAGTGCAAGAGATGATTTTGTAGAGCTTGTCCGAGAACCAGTTTGAACTTGGAGCAACGAGTTGCCAAAGGAGTTCATGTAACATAAATTAAAAGGAAAATTCCATGGTCTGTTGGTTTGTTAAACTTGGTGCTTCAGTTGTTCATGTACATCCACTGCTGCTGAACCAGGATGGTGCTGGAAGTTTGTAGGGAGGTGATGTGAGTGGGGCAGGTTGTTCCTGCCCCAGCCCAGGAGAGCACAGACACAACCTGTCCAGGAGAACCACAAAGGGGGATATTAAACAGTTTAAAAGTAGAAATAGAGTTTTTTCTTGAGAATTTTCAGTGGTGTGATTTTCTCATTGACTCAGTGACACAGCACTGTATTAACTCTCTAAATATTGAAGAGTCCTTTTTGGCAGGAGAGGGGATGTAATGTAATTTATCTGCAATCACTTGTCTCTGTCATTACAAAATAAATTTCCAGGACCCTGTTGAAGAAGCCTGGCTGGTTGTAGGGTAATATTATTCTGGATAGATAAAGGAGGTGATAAGTTTCAGAGACTCTGGTGTAAGCCAGCGCTTGAGCTGTACACTGGCTTGTTTTGCTCGGTGTTGATAAGTTGGTGTCAGGCAGCAGCTGGGATCTGTCAGACTTCTTAGCTCCGAGAGATTACTGAGCAGTGTGGAAGCCTGGAAAAAAATATGCGTCTCAATGCTGAACAAGAGACAAATCTCACTGATGCACCACTGCTTATATAATTGGAGTTTTAACAAGCTCAGGATCTGCCCCTCCAAGAGTAGGTGTGAATTGCATCCTCGAAAATGTTACAAAATTAATCTGCCCACCGATGGGATCGTCTGCTCTTGATTAGTGTCTGTATTGAGCTGTCCTGTCACTCTCCTGATCTATATCCTCCTGTGTGCGAAACACTGCACCAGATCGAACTGTTGGCTGCAAACAAATTGTCAGGCAAATGTGTATCAAAAGCAAATACCAAAGGTTGTGAACATCAGTCTGGATTCCTAGCTTGCCTAAATGTTTGTGAAACACTTTTTCTAATTATCTTCCCAGTGCTGGTAGAAATATAAAAGGCTCCTGGAGATATTAAGCATTACAGTCTTAGATATCTACAGACTCTGCTTATCCTTTCCTTTTGTTCATCTGTCTGTTCATAGAAATTACTCTCCTCTGTCCAGTGGTTTTATGCTTCCATTCATATCAAGATTTTAATATTTATTTTCTTGCTCCTCTGGAGAGTATGGAGCCCCCGCTATCTTAACAAACTGGCACATTTTGATGTGTGAAGGTGAAACATTTTTCTGCAGTATACTAACCAGTATGTATTACCATCACTGGGGGGATTTGGCACTATGTAGCACTGCAGCACAGAGAAATAATCTTCCCAAAGACAGGGAGACTTGTTCTTGTATAGAGTGCAGCCTTTCATATTGAACTGTTACTAGTGAATCCCAGAATAAACAGCTTTTACCTGCTAATGTACAACTTCAGACAGTAAGAGATTAAATTGAAGTAAAACTGCATTTAATTGATGCAGTTCATATTTAATCCCAATATTTCTTCTGAGGCAGTTTTTAAAATATCAGTGTTAAATTGCTTTTCAAAGTGTTCTATGAATTAAAGTCTATGCTCTAGGCACAGAGCACATGGGTTTGCTGCAGTTCTTAGGGCTGCAGATTTAGGTCGGATACTTTAAATTATAGACCTGCTTTTTGCTCTTTGTTAAGATGGAGGCTGTTGCCTTAAAACACTGTATTTGTTTGGAGAAATGAAGCTCCTTGCTCAGCCCCAGACTTCCTGTGGAAACACAGGAAAATATATTCCAAATAGAGAACACATTCAGGCATAACATGGATGGACACTGATGCAATTCTCAAAAGCATCATGATAAAGGACTGCCCCAATTTTTTTATTTCTTTATTTTTGGACCTGCATTCCCACATGTGAAATGGGCAGGTGACTGTCATGCCTTACGGGAACATAACAAGGGAAAATAGTGTCAGGCCTGTATATTAAATTATTCCTCCACAGAGGATTTGCAATTTTTTCAATTTGAAATGTATTCCTGGGAAAATATTGTTGATGTCATTGTCACTCACAGCAAAGAACATTTTTGGTATGCAAGGTTAGAAGAAGATTTCTTTTTGTGTGAGTATGTAGATTACAAAGCCTTGCTGTAATTGAAGTCTAGAAAGTTGTTACGGAACATTCTAGATTAAGAAGAAAATATTAAACCTTAAATTACTTGTGAGAACAGCTCTTTCTCAGGAGAACACAGCAGTGCTGCACAGTGCAAAGGGCCTGTTCTGTTCAGTTCCTGGTGAACGTGAGCATTTCTCTCCAAGGCAGTTTTCTGAGTGCTGTTCCCCTTTGTTTATAAAATTCTACTGCAAGACACTGATTTTTCAGATTTAATTGTACAGCTAAGCAGCCTGCTCTGATTAAATAATTATTTTTCCTGAGGGTATTTCTCGTTGGTACTTCAAGAAGGAGTTAAATGTCTCTAACCTGCTACTAATGCACATGTGGTATTGTCATGCTTAAAAACCCATGTTAACCAATCTGTGTTGGCTGGAGCTTTGGCTTTTCCAATTGGCTGTCAAGTGTTTTGGGATGTCTTTTGTGGCTCACTTGTGGGTTTGCAACTCAGATTACACAGTACCTCAAATGTGTGCTGTGAATTTTAATTCTATTCTGTGTTCTCTGTTACGATTGTGGCATGAGGAGCAGAGCAAGGACACAGCACTAAGACACACTGTTGTATGGAAACATGCTTATGAGTAATTTGATGAAAAATTGCTACAGATTTTGCAAGATAAATATTTGAATGTGTTTTAAAAAGCTGTAGAGATTTGTATTTTTTCTTTTCATGTTTATGTTTCACTAATTTGTCATGTTCTTTGTCTGTGCTCATTCACAGATACTGATGAGTTGTCATTATCTTAAGCCTTCAACAGGATGTTTGCTACAATTAATCATTGTGTTCTTATTAAACTTCATAGGTCATTGAATCATAGCTTTTGATCTTCAATATTTGTTAGTTTACCCCCGAAGTCTTCTTCCTTGGATTTTAACAAGATGAGTGACCTTTTCAGCGGGTTTGCTCATAACCACATTTGTTCAAGCCATAAAGGACTGCTGGTTTCTAATAGTACAGGTCCATGCAAATGAAAATCTAAATGTTTTCATGTGAACACGATACTCCAGGTGATTCCCTGGAATGTTACTCCAACTCAAGTGGGGACAGGGAATGACTGAGAACCTCTGTTGCCAGCACAGAGCATGCACATGTATAAAATTTGGTGGGGGCCTGGAAAGTGTTGCTGAAAGTGGAGAAAAGATGTACAGCACTGGTGGAGGGGCTCTGTTTGCACAACACAGGATTATAGAATAGTTTGGGTTGGAAGGAACCTTTAAAGATCATCTAGTCAACCTCCCTGCAATGAGCAGGGATATCTTGAACTAGATGAGGTTGCTCAGAGCCTTGTCCAACCTGACTTTCAGTGTTTTCAGGGATGAGCCATCTCCCACATCTCTGGGCAACCTGTTCCAGTATTTTTCACCCTCATTGTAAAAAATATCTTCCTTATATCTAATCTAAATCAACCCTCTGAGTTGAAAACCATTACCCCTTGTCCTGTCACAACAGGATAAAATATCAGTCCCTGTCTTATATCCCCCCTTTAAGTGCTGAAAGGCTGCAATAAGGTCTCAGAGCCTTCGTGATACACCATGGTTTATTCAGTGCTCTGGGTTTCTTTTCTGAGTTTTTCTGTAATTTCTTCTTTCAACAGCATTTTGTGGTGGCTTTCCTGTTCCTCACTCATGGCTATGCTTGATATTTTGTCAAGTAACTTTCATTTCCCCATGTGAGAGGCAACATTTCTGTCTCTCCTTTATAGTGCAGGAGAATATAAGAAATGGCAGGAGGTAGAGGATCTGTATCAGTGGCCTGTCTCTGCTCCTGTTGTGAATGCATTGGGCAAGATAACAGGAGATGGGAAATATAAGTGATCTTTACTTTCCGGTCGAGAGACTGCCCTGAGGAGGCTCCATCCATAGTTCAGAGGATTTGTGGGAATGGCCTCAGTACACTCAACACTTAACAGGAAAAGCCATCCCTTCCCAGTGGGGAGAAAGCAGAGAGGAGCTGTGTCTCTCAGGCTGCAGGACAGGAAGCAAAGTGATTATCAAGTTTACCACTGTGCTCTTCTGTAAGATGGGATATCCTGCCCTGTGGTGTGGATGTGTTGGTGTGACAGTCTGCAGGTGTCTGCCTTGAACCTCCCTCCCAACTCCCATTGCTGCTGGGAGTCTCTGCCCATTGCCTCTCGTTCTGAACTCCCCCACGCTGAGCAGTTCAGCCACCAGTGCTTTCAGCCTCTGCCAGGGAGGGAAAAGCTGTGCCACAAACCAGGCATCTGAAGGAAAAATTTGAAAAGGGCAATGTCAATGAACACTTATTGTCTCATAGTCTTCCCCCCTTTACTTAAAAACACACAAAACCAAATGAAATGTAGAATTATTGCATACCTAATTGACCACACAAACATTTGCCATCTTTTGTTCTTTTTAATCTAAATTAAATCTGTGAATAATAATGAGTTCATGATGTGAGTGGGGGGACAAAAGTAACCCTTCTGTGCAAAGTGTGACTATATGAGGTCTCACTGATGAGAGCAATACTTGAGTGAGCCTAAATGCCATCTGTAAATGAATTAAACTATCAGAGGATAATACTTTACCAGTGCTTCTTCTTCCTGAGGCTGGTCACTCTGAGTCTGTCACAGGGTCTTAAAAATAGAGGAACTTTCTCTGACCAAGCCTGCTTCCACCCAGCCAAGGCTGCACCCAGCTGTATCCTCAGTCAGTGCAAGAGATGCAGTATCACTCACTGTTGTAAAAATTTTGTTCAGTTTTATTTTGTTGCTTTCTTTTCACCATCGTTGTCATGTTTGGATTAGAAAACTGTAGAGCATGGTGAAGGAAAAATAGACCTTACCCTGTGGTGAGGAGTCACCATTAAGAAAGTGAAACATATTTTAAGTGTTAGTATGTCTTAGCCAGTTAATCCAAAGGGTTCTGCAGATCTGTGTCTTCAACAAACCAAGCTCAGATAAGAGATCTGTGAGATTCTGCAAAAATTAATTATCAATCATGTTTGACATTTGTCTAACACAAAATTATATTGTATTCCATATATTAGTAATGATGGTATGGTATGTTTTATCTCCCCAGAATTTGTGTTATATGCATAATCTTTTCTGGCTAGTCCTGAATGAATAATTGTTACACATATTGTCTCAAAGATCTGACTAATTCTCAGTACCTTTTCATTTTCCTAATCTTAATTAAATCTGTGACTGAAGAGGATGCATGATGAGAATGAAAAAAAATCAGCTTGTATAAATCAAAAGCAGTGATATGAAATCAAACTGATCAGGATAAAAGTGTTTTGTGTATAGGACTTTTTCTTCCCCCCCTCGCCTTTGTGTTTATTAGATTGAAGGGACAGAATCGCCGTTCAGCTCCTGGAGCAAACAGAGGGATGGATTCTCCAGCTCATACAGAGGCCTCTTGTGCAGCAAGAGCTGCACTGCATCTGGTTTGCTGAGGAATGTGCTGTGCTTCCAAAAAGCTCAGTCGTTTTTCCTTCCGTCCATCCTAGTTGAACCACTCTGCTTCCCTCAGCTTCCAATACAAAGGACCTCCTCTCTTGCTAAGGTTATTTTTAGCTGTAGCCCATGACCTGGTACAGGTTACAACCTCCCCAGTGACAGTCAGACCAAAGGCAGCCCAGCAGGTGTAAAGGTTGGGGGACGGGAAATAGCCAGAGATGAGGAAAAAGCAAAACCCCCTCAAAAAAATCAGCTCTTCTTTGCACAGCAGCCTCTTTGCACAGCAGCCTCTTTGCACAGCAGCCTCTTTGCACAGCAGCCTCTTTGCACAGCAACCTCTTTGCACAGCAGCCGTGCAAAATCAGTGCTGCACTGAGTGGAAACGCAGCACTTGACTCAGTAAAGCAAAGCTCTCCTAACTGAGAGTGCAGTATCTAATTGACAAAGTTATGTTTATTTATGGCAGTAGCTATGAATTTGTTACAGGGCTGTGTTGTTTGCAGGAAATCACACAAATTGCTGATTCCAGTGGATTAGACTCATGTAAGCCTGGCTTGAATAAGAGGATGTGTAAGAGTTTGCAGAAAGTGCTTTTCCTAATTTGACAATGTCTTTAGATAAAGTGATGTAACTGTTGTGCATGCTCAGAGCTGTCTGTTGGCATAAATCAGGCACTACTTCATTAGTGTAGCTTGAAACCAATGCAAGAAGGAGAGTTTTACCCAGTTCTGGGGTTTTGCCAAGTTTTTGGGAATTAGGATAGGAAGTGGTTTATTGTAAATCAATTTGACCATATACTGTTATAGCAAATACCAAGCAAAGTTCACTTGATGCACATTTGGAACAACAAACTAATAAAATGAGATAGGATGTTTTAACATTTTACATATATATTTATATATAAACCCTCATATTCAGTCAAAATATTGAATTAAACTATTTTTCTGTCCAGAACCTTTAAAATATAAAGAGTTGCAGACCTTGGGGCCATTTGAGTAATAAGAAGTTAATTTAATTTCAGCTGTTGAGGTTTTGGCATTAAAAAATTTTTTCAGATCTGCTGATTTTTGGTTTATTCATTTTTCAAACCTTGGCTGGCAGATTTACTGTAGGCAGCTTTTGGTATAATTGAGTTGACAACACAGACTAGATTGCCCTATGAAATTAGAAAAACAAAACACACCTTCCGGTAGCACCCAGTGCTGTGAAAATACTGCTTTTCTTAGGACTTTGACTGAAGGTAAATTTTCCCTTGGAGAACTTCAGATGGGCTGTTTGGTACTTGGCAAATGTTTTGATCAATATTAAAATTCCAGGTGCAGCTTTCGTTCATCTAGGGGAAGACTAATCCTTTTTTATTTAAACTGCCATTGCTATGTTAACTTTCTCTCCTTGCAGATCCCCTCTGTGCAGCCATATAAGATACAGAAGCTAAAAGCTGCAATCTCTGTCACTCAGGAAATGTAATATAAATGAAAGGAGTTAATGTCTTGAGCATTTTGTCCTTGTGCTATTTTGGTGCAGAACATCATGCAGTTAGTAAATATGTGAAGATATGAGCACCACAAAGTCCCTGTTTGAGATCTCTGAATTTTTGTTTAGCTGGGTTCAAAGTCAAGTGTTGCCTGGGAGTATGTCTTTTTGAATAAAGCAGGGATTCTCATTTCCCAGCCCAGGAAACATTATTAGAGCAGGGCTTGGCTCAGGATCAGGAGTAAGAAGTAAACAGGCTCCTTGCCCCCAGCCTCTCCCAGTCCTAGGGAGCAGGCAAGTGTGGCTTCTGATAAATGTGTTTAAATGTGAATTGCATAATATTTCATACCAGTTCCGGATCCAAAAGTAGTCCAAGGAGAAAGATCTTAGAGTAATTTAGTTTCTAGGGGAAAATTTAATTTTAAACAGGCTGTAATAAGAAATAAAATGACCATCAGATATGTATCATTTTATAATCAGTGTCAGCCTTGCTACTGCAGATTAACTGCCATTACCTACCTGCTGAACTTCAAGGTTGAAAAGGCTTATTGTTGCTCAGCTGCCTTCCAAAAAGCAATGTTCTAGTCAGAATATCCAGTATATTTATACTGTACATTCTGTGTTTTCAGTGCTGCTGTATAACTACGTG
The DNA here is from genome assembly GCF_001604755.1 of Lepidothrix coronata. Taxonomy (NCBI): domain Eukaryota; kingdom Metazoa; phylum Chordata; class Aves; order Passeriformes; family Pipridae; genus Lepidothrix; species Lepidothrix coronata. Next base: position 2,126,780 of record NW_016690333.1, on the reverse strand, counting down.
TGTGTAGGTGCCTGAAGGCACAATGCCCTTAAATAACATGTTTTAACTTGGTCAGCCCTGAGTTGGCTGGGCAGTGGGACTGGATGGTCGTTGCAGGTCCCTTCCACTGAAATAGTGCAGTCTGTTCTGCTCTGAATGCCTGTCAGAGGACTTCTATTTCCTCACTGCTCTTTAGTTTGGAACACTGAGTTAATAAAAATGTGTAACATGAACTTGCTAGGAGAAGTTAAAGGTAGGCTTTTTGGGAAAATTGATTTTGAGTTAGGTTTTCTTCTCTAAGTCACTTCAGATGTTGGGGAAATCTGATGATTCTGTATCTATAGTGGAAATGGTGCTGTGTGTGTTGTAATGCCACGTGTTTATTTTCTTGCCCTGCTCACTGACTGCCCTGCACAAGGGTTACAATGGTGTGAAAATTATTTATTGTTTGGGACCATGCACTTTCCATCTTTCTGGACTATTTTAGTGACTCTCCTCACTAGTGAGCAGAGCGAAGAGTCTACAATGGGACTTAAAGAGAATTTTTTTTTTCTGTTTAAATCATTTCAGCATGAAACTATCAAAGAACCACAGCCAAGCACTAACCAAAGACAGATTTGAACCCAGTGGCTTTATATTTGATAGTGTTTCTTTTGAACAGTTTTCTGATGGATTTATTTTTAACCTTATATTTCTACTTTGTAACAGAGACTGTATAAATAATGAAAGACACACAAAAATGTTTTTTAAACTGTGACCAAGATAAGTTCAAACACTGTGTTCTCTTTCCATTCTGGCAATATTTATGCTAGAGTGACTTTTCCATCCCCCTCCTCCCCCTCTCAAAACTTTTGAATGATTTTGTCTGTCTTGTAAAATTTTTCCTCAACACTGTTTACAAAGGATAAGTTCTGTTGAAATCAAGATGGGTTATCTTGGGACTGAGAGCTGGTCCCAAGAGAAAGATTTTTCAGAAAACAACACACAAAGGCAATGACTCAAGAAAGCTCAAATATAATCCTGAAGTGGGCAGAGAAGTATATTTTTTTCACTTGAGCTATTTTTATAAAAAATAACTTTCTACCTTTGTAGTTCAAAAACATCAGCTGCTGGATGTATCATTCTGTGTTGCAGGGGTTTTTTTATTGATTTTTCTGGACTTGTGGCATTGTAGATTTTATATTCCACACTTTCCCTCACCTCAGTTACTGAGCATATATATTTTGCTTCAGCAGAACCGTGGTTTTCTTTGTTATGATCCAGTGATAACAGAAATGTGAAAATTTGCTACAGTTTGCTTGTATTTCTTATTCTGCTGTAAAACTCAATATATTTACGAACTTGAAAAGCTTTTCTTGAACTAAGATATATTTTAACCCGTGTGCAAGGTTGCTAAAGTTGTACATACATATTTTGATACTATAAATGAGGAATTTCTGAGGAGTAAAGGGAAGGCATGGGAAGTGAGAGAGATGCTGCATGGTGCCGAGCTGCTGGCTGGGGTTAAACTACAGCATATGGTGTGTAAGCACTAGTAAGCAATGTGGAAAATTATAAGTCTTATTTCACAAACAGTTGAACTTTTAGTGAAGTATACTAAAGCTCTGCAGATGACTGACTTAATGAGGAAAGCACAGTTGATTCATCTCTGGGAGCAGATAACTCATGCAGATGAGGCCATCACTCAGCTCAGCCAACTGCTGAACAAAATCCATCACTCAAATCTTTGGGAAACCTGTCAGTTTTCAGGGATAAAATGATAACTTGTGTTATACGTGAAAACTGAACTTAGTCTTAAATATTGAAATGGAATACAGATAAAAGCAAGATGGTAACAGTTACAGCCATATACTTTAATGACAAGCATTTCTTGTGGCATTTCATCAACAGAGCCAGTATCTTTTTTTTTTTTTTTTTTTTTTTTTTAAAGATTTCTGGTTTTCCAGGACTAGATTCTGTTGTTGGTCATTTAAACAAAGACATAAGTGACTGGATAGGTGTACCAAAGAGTAACTGCTGTTCTGCAGAGAATCACACTGCAGGTGTAGGGAACAGCCATCCAGAGTACTGTTTCCAGCTATGAAGGGTTGGATCCAAGAGTTAGTGAACTGGTGAAACTGGGTTTCATAGACCTGGCAAAAATGCAAAGTTTTTTTGAAGCAACGTCAGAACCTGATTGCTTGGACAGGTTCTGAAAGACTTTAAATTTCCAATAAAGAATGGGAGGGGGAGGGAACTTGTAAAAATAAACAGACATGTATTTCTAGTCTTGCAAGTAACATTTTTATATGCTACCAAGGTGGGTGGGAGGCAGTGGGGAAGAGGAAATGCCACTTCCTGTGCTGGAAATCTTTCAGGGGTTCTGTCAAGGCAAAAGGAGCTCTGAGATGGTTGGGATAAATGCATGGCTCTGCCTCCTGCAGGAGAATTTATAAAGTAAGAAACCAAAACTCAAAAATAAAATATTTTAATTAAAATAAGGCAGTTTTGTAAAGTATTTGGCTATCTCTCTGATTTTTTCCTGTATGTGAATAACACATTTTAAAAAAGCAAAAAAAAACCCCAAACAGCTGGATCTGAGGCATTATCTCCCCTAGGCAGAGACTGCCAGAGGCTTTTTCTAATTTCTTAGTTCTTGTGAGATAGTGAACAAAAGTGCATCAGCATAAATACATGTTACAGAATCTGAGGCAGGAAGACTTGTGAATGCATAGAACCATATTGGGCTATAAATTAATTTGGGGTGCTATTTGAAGAGGAATATTCAGAAAGAGGAATTTATTATAGTATATTAATTTCTGAATTTGTACTAATGAATATCTTACAACCAAATTACTTTGGTGACATTTTGAGGACCAAATTAAATAAAATGCCTATGGTATGTTAATTTGAGCTCATGAAAGGCTAATTTGAATATGTAATTTGGATCAATTAGAAGTCTTTTCTGAACTTTGGTGATAATAGAAATGTAAAAAAAGCTGGGAAGCTGTTAGGATTAAGAGTGATACATCTGGGAAAAGCAAATTACAGTGTCATTTTTAAAATGCAAATAAGGTTTAAAATTTAAAGATAATGTGCATATATATAAACATGTGCAATATCTGAAAAAACTCATAATTAATTTAAAAATAAATCTCTATAGTGATTTTTTCATGATCAATCTTCAGTTTTCCCTGCAAAATAGCTAAACTATAGTTACATTTTAACTTGCAAAGAAAATGTAAGTTTGGGAACTCTCCCAGAAACTCAAGTGGCATTCAGTTTCTTCAAAAAAATGGAGTAAAAACTGCAGGCTGATTTTGGTCCTTGTGAATTGCCACAGTGAACTTAAAATGTATTTAAGTTCAGGGTAAATGAGATTAAAACCTGCTTTTGAAGTTTCAATAATGCATGCAAGATCTGTAACAGAGTTCCTCAGGAAGAGCAACATCCTTGAGCAAAAACTGTGGGTAAAGACCAAAGACCAGTTCATGGATTTTCGATGCTCGTTTTGTCTGTAGGATGGGGGTGAGTTTTAGGAGAGGTGCTTCTTTTGCCTAGTTACAGATAATTCTTTGTAGATCGTTTCCTGTGTAACCAGGGCACAGTTGTCATTGTCAGGTGGCCATTGCTGCCTCTGCAGTGAGAGGATTCGAAGAGCAGCATTTAAAACGTGGTTGTCCCTTTTGTGTGCCCCGGGTAGGCAGTGTGGTGTCAGGCTGATGCTCCACAGCCCCGTTTCGGGGCGAGACAATTTTCTAGTCAAGTCAGGAGCAAACAGCCAATATGGGACAAAAGCAGGAATGACCAAAGCACTTTAAACCTCCTTAGGTTTAATAATCTCTTTAGATGTCTGGTGTTTTCAGTGTCTCTAAAACAGTTTATTGCAAACTAAGAGATACCTTTGCCTGGCAGCAGGAGCTGTGGCTGGAGCACGGTCCAGCACAGCTTTCCTGGATTCCCCTGTCCCCTGCCTGGCTCTCTGTGGACACCTGCCTGGGGATGGGCCAGGAACACCAGCTGTCAGGCTGCTTTCTAGGCATGTTTTTGATGCCTGTGTGCCCTTCTGAGATGCTTTTCTGTAAATGATGTACTCTAACAATGTCTTGCCAGGATGCTTGTTGCCTATATCTTTATTTTGGGAAACAGCTGAATTTCCCTACCAGAAGTCCAGAATACTGAGGTTCAGGAGTTATCTGCTACTTATGTGACAAAGTCCAACTTCTGGAATGTGTCTTTTCAAGGTTATAAAAAAAAAAAAAAAGAAAAGGCCAGAGAATAGATTTTTTAACTGTTTTGATTTCTGTCAAAATGTAAAATCTCAAGTTGTAATTGCCATTAATGTAAACCCAAAGGTGTATTTTAAACTACAGCATTTTGCATGACAGCTTTATACATTGCTGCTATACTACTAGGCTTGTTAAATTATAATTATCATTTGAAAAAAATCATACAATAGGGTGGAAAACCTAGAGAGATCATTTGAGAAGAGACAAGAATAATTAAAACCACAGATTATCATCAGTGGAATTGAGCTCTGGTTAATTTAAATCCACACTGGGTCATTCTTACATACTGCTTTCCAGAAACTACATAAAAAAACTGATCTTTATGCTGCAGAGGAACATGATTAAGATCTCCCCACCAGAGAAGTTTGTTTTAAACTAAATTGCTGCATGTTTATGAGAACAAAAATGTTTACAGTCTACAGCATGTGCATTAAGTGTAGCTATGACTTCAGTTGGCTTCTTGCCCTTAGTTTAAAATAATTTCCTTCTAAACCATACATTACATCAATTCAACTGTATATTAAAACAACCCCTGCAATATTGAGATGACTTTTACCAGTGCAGATTCACAATAAATGCGTGTACTCAGACAACTTACTGCATAAGGCAGATGCTTCAGAAAAGAAAAATAGAAAAGAAAGTAGAAAAGTTGTTTTTTCTGCTTTTACAGTGGATTTGTGACAAGTAACAGTTCCTGGTTTAAAAAAAGCTGCAAAGCACTGAATTGTTGTTTTGCTGGCATCTGAATGATGATGAATTTTCACCATGGCAAACCAGGGGTGGTGCTGGCAGAGCCCCCTCCTTGCAGACCCAGCCTGCAGGTGTGCAGCTGCTGCCCGGGCAATTACACCTCCTGTCATCCTCCAGTCTGGCCTCCAGTGCTCTCCTGGTTTGGAAACTCTGAAGAGGAATGTGATAGCAAATAGCTCTGATAGATTTTAGACGTGCTGTATTAACTCCACAGAGGGTTGGTCATTGCTAAAAATCAGAATAAAAGCTGTTCAAAAGCGATGTGCCCATGGACATTCCAGCAGCATGGTGGGGCTGGGCTGGCTCCCAGGGACAGGGATGGGGCACTTCTGCACCCAATGGCTTTTCTCCTGGGCCAGTCATGACCTGTCAAGTCACTGAACTTGCTCTTTTTTTGTGTGTGTTCTGTCCAGCAACACTGGCTAATTGCAGCACTCACAGTAAGGAGTGTTCCTGCTGTGCCACTTTAAATAGGTGTTTTATAAAAATTAATTTTAACTTTTGAGAAGCAGAAATTTAACTAAATCTCAAGATAAGAAACAGATATATCTTAAACAAAACTACTGTGTCTTCTAGAGAAGAACTCCTCCTTGGTAGATATTTTATAAGCTTTTTTTTATGGACAACCTACCTTCAAATATTAGTCTTTCTCATCGACATGTAGAACAGTTACCTGTGTGTAGTGGATTTGGGTTTTCACATCCTTTTTGCTTTCTTTTCCTTGCCACTTCAGTAAGTGCAATTTTACATTGGTTCAGATATTCTCTGCCGACATCCCTCAGGTTGTAGCAATCATAATGGTTTCACCATCTACAGTTTTGTGGGATCTGCTGTTCTGAGGCAGTGACCAGCAAATTGGTTGCTTATTCTGTGTTTTTGTTGGTTTGGTTAGGGTTTGTTTGGGGTTTTTTTTGTGGATAATATAGGATAATATAATCCTTAAGGATTAGAACCCTTAAAAAAGTGTTTCCTTTTAAAATAAGTACTTTAAAACTGCTTGATGTTATACATGTACTAAACAGACTACTTAATTTAAGGTGATAGAGGTGATAGAGGTGTGTGATGAATTTTAATTGCAGTTATTCCTTCTTGACCATTTCCTACTGAAATATATGCTTCACTTGAAATTATGTGTGTATACCAGAAGCTGTTTGCTGGTGAAACATGGCATACTTCATTCATGTATCATTCTACAAATCATTTACAGCAATCTGCAGGCTTTATGAGTTAAATATAGACTTAGTGTCCTATCTTGCCAGTCAGTATAGCCACTAACACAATCCATGGCAGAGGAGATAGGATATGAAGTATTGCTGTCTGCTTTAAGGAAAATAAATTCAAGTAACCATTCATCTATAAAAGGTATATTTAAACCCAGCTTTATGACCAAACTTGCCAGATGAATTACTGCTGAAAGAACAAGTTACATCCTCAGAATAAAAAGAGGAAATCGTGACCCATGATGCAATAGTACTGTGAAGCTCAACTGGTAACATGAGAGGATGATGCATTATATCATCCAGGATTGCTTGTCCATTCACCTCTACATCAGCTTGATTCAGTGGAGGGAACTTTCCTGGTCTTAGTATGTTGCTCATTCATAAAAGCAAATACAGATATTATTTCTTTTTTAAACAGATAACACAATCTAATTTTATTATAAAATTTATATTTGTAAACTGCCTCACTGATATTTCCTTGCAGTTTGAGAGCACACCGGCCAGTGACCAGCCTGTTGTGGGACTTATGTCAGAGAAGCAGTAATTGTACAGAGATCCTTTTATGGACCCAGATATAGGCTGTCAGGATTAGAGCCCTTATGTTCCCTCTTATACAAGTGGGAACTCATGGTCTCTTAGGATGCCCCTCTGACTGCCCTGGGGTGATGCAGCAATGTCATGTTTACATTTTTTCACCCTGCTTGTGGACTATCAGAGAGATGGAGAATGTATCAGCTTCAGAAATCACTGTGGCAGCACAAAAGGACTGAATTCTGTTTTATCCATTAAGAGGCAACATTAATATAAGAATTAAACAATTAAAATTCATAGTTTAAATTTAAAGCTTTCTCTTAAATAAATTAGCAAAAGTCCAGAACATTTTTATTTTATCGTGCAATTATTCATAAATAAGTTCTGACACTTCATATGCGGGCATAAATTTTTTTATGTGCATGATGCATTTTGAAGTTCTGATCTACATAGTTTGGAAAAAAATGTGAACAGAACCTAAACAAATCCTGCTTGGTCCAGTCCCATCAGTATGTGGCATGATCTGAAGGGGCATTTTTCAAAAAGATGAAGCAGACAAGGAGAGATGTTCCAATATGTGTGAAAGGAAGGCTGTAATCTGCAAATGCACACAAACCTCACAGTTGTTACAGTTGCCCAGCACGGGGACTAGGCAGTAATGACCTAACTGCTTAGCAGAGGTGTTGAAGAGTTTAACGAGCAGCAGACATCTGGCCAGAAAGTTATGCTATTAAAAAAAAAATCAAGAAGCGGAACACTTGATGGTGAGTTTGGATCAGAAGGCAGTGAAGAAGTTTTTTAACCATGCACTAAGTTGGGAACACCCTTTAATGCTGAGTTACTGAATGAACTCCATCTTAAATTACTTACCTTTATGGATCTTGCCATTCTACCTCTACTGCCCCAGAAACCTGTCACACTGAGCACACCTCTATCTTTAGATAAAAAGGCTTTTTCAACTCAGCAAGTTGTGGTTGGTTGAGATAATGCAAAGTTTTGATAGCAGTAAAATAGCCTTAGCACAAAGGAAAGAGACTTCTGCCAAGAATCTTCATCAAATGTTAGTACCTGTCACAAACTTTCCACCAAGTGCAATACTTTCAAGAAGACCACTTTAGAATTAGGAGGAGCTGGATGCAGGTTAAAACAGAATTGTCTCTTCGCAGTGTGGGTCTGCCTAGAGATAAAAGATTGGAATCAGAAATCCATACTCTACCAACAGCTATCTTAAAACAGCTTCTCTTTAAGATGGTGCTAAAATGCTGCCAAGAGCTATTTATCCTGGTGATCTGAGTGTTCTTAAATTAATATCAAGAGCTCTAAGGATCTGAAACATGGCATGTGCTGTTACAGGATTGAGGGGCAGATGAAGCTCCTGTGATAAAGTCTAGTTCTTTTTTCTTTATCTGTCTGTGGGTCTGTAACAGTTTCCCAAAACCTTTAAGACATCTCAAGAAGCTAATTCAAGATTCTGAAAATGCTGGCTCAGTCACTGCTTTCTGAAGTATTTAGTGCTTGAAAAGGGCAAAGGTGTTTCAGGGGTGAGTGTTCTCACCTTGGTAAGCCAGTCCCTCTGCCAGGGGCAGAGTCAGTATCTGCTGATGACACTCTGAGACTCCAATAAAAGTGCTGCACCTTTTGATCAAGAGTTTCAATCAATTTTAATTGCTGAAGAAGGCAGTTTGTAAGCCCAGCTAGGAACCATATCTCAAATCAATTTTAGAACTTTGGTGTGAAAAGAGGAATGGTCTTCTAAGATGATAAAGGTAGATTTAATCATTGCACAAATGTATTCAAACATCAAATTACCATCAATCATTAGTTCATGGATTTTTATACTTCAGTATATTTCCATGGATACGTGGAAGTATACTGAAGATGAATGCCTTTTAATGGCAAGTGCTTAGACCCATTACCATAGGAGAATATCTTTACAGATCAGTAAATTATATGTGATTAGTTCTTCTTCCTGTCTATGCCAAACAATGAATTGATTTTATGATTTAACCTTGGATGTATAAGAATTCCCTGACAGAGGTCATGTACAAAGGGGAAAACAAAGCAGCAACTCAACCTGGCAGTTGCTTTGGTAGTTCTTGTGCAATACATTCTCACAGCCTGGCAGTAAACAGAAGGCATACAGGTGGAATTGCATCAAGTCAGATGAATCAAAAGAAAAAACTCTTTTTTTTTTTTTTAATGTATGAATATATGTTAATATATATTTATCACTGCTGGGGTGATGGAGAATTTTCAGTTCCCCTGTTATTGCATGATCTATATACTTTAAAAAGACTTAGAGTCCAGAAGGAGTTTATGCCACATATATGGGATCAAAAAATTCTAACCAAACTTATCTATAAGAGCAGTTGTCTGCAATTTGTTCACCTCCATTTTCTGAGGTTGAAGTCTAAACTGACTAGTCATACATGTCTTGAGGAAGTAGAATTGCATCTTGCATCTCCCTGGGTTTATAGAGTTCAAAAGGTTGATTATATGTTTTCAATAGCAATTTTCCAGGCCAGTAGTTTACTGTATCAATTACTGGGTGCTGGGAGATGTGCAAAAGTTCCTCTTTCACAAATACACAGCAGATATGATATCATAATATAGCCATTTCAGAACTACCTTGGGGTTTTTTCTTGCTTCATTTTCTGTATTTCAGGCTGCCATACCAAGCATCTGGGCTGTTACATCAGATATGCTGATCATTATTTTGACTTTTCCTATATAAGCAATAAAGCAGTGAGCATACACAGTGTTCAGAGTACTTAAAAGTGTACATTAAAGTGAAATTATTGTCAGTGGTAAATTACTTAAAACAGAGAAGATAACTTAGAATTCTATGGGAATAGTTTTTCTCTGAGTCAAATCTATAAGGCTGAAGGGAAAGGAAGCAAGTGAAGATGCTCAGACCTAAAAATGGCAGAAATGCAGGATATAGGAGCATAGGACTTAAATCCTCTGATCCAATTCTCCACAGGAACTGTGCAAAATGGCTTTAGCTCTAAAGAGTGCACATAATACCTGCTCCAGCTCTTGCTATACACTGCAGCCCACAAAGCCACCTTCCAAGACTGCAACAAACCAAAATTTTGGGGAAAAAGACAAAAAGCCAAACTGTGAGTCACAGGAGAACAGCCTAAACCCTTATGTTCTGCTCCTGAAGTGGTTGGGGGAAAGCTAAGTAAAACTACAGATGATCCTAAGGTTATGACTGTCCACCAAAGCAAAAGCCCCTTTTCTGGAGTATGAGGTGATTAAATGGATATGTAAATAAAGTGCAGATGTGAAATAATGAAGGACAATTATTTTTCTTTACAAAGAACACTCTGCTATTCATCACTCTGGAGAGACAGGAAGCCTTAATTCTAAAGAAAGCAGGGAAAGAACTAGCAAAACAATTTGATGTCTTTGTGTCACCCTCAACTTCTTTCTACATCAATTATCTACACGTAGATTGAATCTAAATCTTGCTGCTTGTTCTGCATAACTACCATAAGATAACAAAGAAAAGTTCAGTCCTCAGACCTTTCTCCTCTCAGATCCTGTAGCTTACTCTTTATCTTGATTAATCTTGTTTAACAACCCTCTCTCTTTAGCTCTTCAGAATGCTACATGTGTATAGTGAGTGATAATGAAAAGAAATACAGCATTTGCTTTTGTAATATATGCTATAATTTACATGAACTTGTCATTATCTGAGCATAAAGGATGTGTAGAAAAGTTTGTGCTGTTCTATCTGTCCTTTACTGAGTAACTAAGAGTGCACTGATACAGATGTATTGTAGACAGATATTATCCAAGTCCTGACAAAGAACCAAAATTATTCATCTAATTTATCATCATGGCCATCTTGAATACTAACTAGAGCACTTCTTGATTGGAATTGTCAAAAAACACTTCCACTGCTCTCCTGCCAGGGAACAGCTTTTCAGGCAGATACTGTCTTTCCTATGAACTACAAATCCCTCCTGCTTCAGTTTGCATTTTTTGGGCCATGAAAAATCATAGCAGTATAAATGTGTCTGTCTTTTCTTCCCTCCATTCTCTGTTGAATTTATTTTTATAGAAAAGTCTTTCATGACTTTGTTAACATGCTTTCCTTGGCAGTATAATTCTTAAAGCTGACTTTTTTTTTTTTTTAAATACGTACAATTCTGTCTCTCACTTCTGCCTGTGGGATAGAGAGTGGAAGACCTAATGCTGTTCTTGGCAGTTAGAGTTTTGATTTCACTGACTTCAAAGGAGTTTATTCTTACTTATACTGTGGATATAATAGCAGACTTAGGCTTTATAATAGACAGTAATGTGGTGTTTTTACATAGCTTAAGTTAGTTCTGCTCTAGGATGTGTGTGTAAGTTCCCATTGACATTGCACACACCATGAACATCTTGGTGGGGGGGGGGGAAGAGTCTGACCCTGAACTGGAGAAATGATTCACAGTAGCACAGCTTCTTTATGGGAAATTTTATCACACCCCAGGGTATGGAGCTTGTCATTTGGGAGCTGTGTGCTTTGTAACCTCAGTGAGACACAAAAATTTATAAACTTGGCAAACGTTTCCAGTATTTCTGCCAACTCTTCTTCATTATTCAGGGGGCAGGATCTGGTGCATATTTCAGCAGTACTTGCCAAGTGATCTACTTGGGGTTCAATTAGTTGGTCTTAAATTCCTGTAGTCCTGCTCTAGTCCCTGGTGATAACTCAATTTTTAATACAGTGTTTTGTTTCTATATTAGATTTGAATAAGTTAGTGCTCAAGTTGTAGTACTGATTGTGAAAATGCTTTAAGTGTGAAACTTTCTGATTCTTGTGTATTTTGAAGGCTATGAAGGTAAAAGCTGAGGAATCATAGAGGTTTATAATTTGCCACATTTGGGACAATTTCTGAGTGACTTTGCAACTGGCCAGAAATCAGGAATATTAAATGTAGCCGCAATTGAGGTCCCTGCTAAAGGTCACAGGTATACTGGACCAGAACATCTCAACAAAAAAGCTGTGAGTATTTTACCATAGATAAAATACTCATAGATAAAAGGTATTTCTTCCCTAAGTTCACTTCAGAAGATTTTCAAAACTCATAGCTGAAATTTTTGGAAAGCAAAGTCTGAGGCAGATACCCAGAGTGGAAAACTTCAGCCTACCAGTTACAAACTGCATAACCTGGGGTCATACACTGAGATGTGCTTAAAGTCTATGTAACACTACCACCTCTATCCAAAGTCAATACAAACATTATCCCTGTTCTATAAATTAAACCTGCTATGTTTACACATATATTTTTAATAACATAGCTAAAAGTTTGAACTTCTACTCTAGAAAACCTATAATTTTGGGATGATGGTCCAAGGTGTCATATGTCAGCTTCAGGAGATGCTTTCCCATCAAAGACATTTGGGCTCATTTGCCAGCAGTTTGGACAGTTATGCTGGCAGCTTGGATTTCCCTCTGGGTCATTAGTGTGGACAGGTTGCTAATAAGGTTTCTGAGCTGTGTTATTCTCCTGACACCATTTTTAACTTATTTTGCTCTCTGAGGAACAAATGCATTTTAGTTCTGCTCGTGTATAAGCCCTTGCATAAATTCATTGACAAGATTTCTTTGCAGCTCTTCTCCTTGATTCTAAAAGCGCGATTGCTCTTGTTGCGAGTTATGTTTTCAGAATACTAAATACGTTTGGGATAACACACACCTTTCAAAGTATCCCAAGATCTACTTTTCTTTGAATTTGAAGAAACAAGACTGAACTTTTAATTTATAATGGTGCATTCTTAGGTACAAGACTTTCACAGTAATAATTTCTGCTAAAGTGTGTAAATCCTCAGTGCATACTATGTTGAATTTACTTTGATTAATGAATACACATCACACTAGTTTTTATTCTATGACTGTCCATAATTTGGGGGTTGTATTGTTGGGGTTTTTTACCACTTTCACTCTTTTTATTTAATCTTATTTTTAAATCTGTGTGTGCTGAGAAGTCAGGTCCTGGCAATGACATAATGGTATCTTGACACCTTGTGAGAGCTTTAAGATGTAGAACGTGGTGCCAACCAACATCCCCCTGTGGATTAGAATAATGCAGTTCTGCCCAGGGTGCTTTACTGTAACACCTTTTTATGGTCTGTGCAGTTCTTGTAAGGGTTTAAAAATATCAATTAAATATTAATGACAAAATTCTGATGTTGCTTTAAATAGATAAATCAATAAGACCAATGTTACTGTCCTCTGGAAATGTTTCAGTTCAGCAGAGGTGTGATTTTCTTTTTCTCTGTAAATGACCATGCATGAGTGATGCCAGACATAACCCTGACTGGGAAAAGGGGGACAGTGGCACAAGGCACTCTGAGGCACTGGGAGGACGGGCACAGCAGCTCGATGGACAGGGTGGCACTTCCACAGTGTCTCATCGTGCCCTGTGCATGGAGCAGCCACTGCAGCTTGTGGCTCGTGTCAGTTCCCCATTTTCCCCCACCTCAACATCATCCTCGCTTTTATTATAATTTACAGTGATGATAATTTTTATGAATTATGAAATTTACAGTTTTATGAAAATGTAATTATGAAAATTACAGTTTTATGAAGGCTTTGAGTTGCTGTTGCTGCCCCAAGAGGGAGAGGGGTCCACTGATCCCTTTCTTTGAGCAGTGGAGTTGAGCAGGTGCGGGGGGACCTGGCCTGGTGGGCTGAACCCAGTTTGTGCCAAGCAGGCCAGAAGATAAATTCACGGTGCTTGATCTGAGTACCCCTTTGATACGTTCCTGGTATGTGTCTATGGTTCATGTGTACCCATGAAAACTGGCTTTGATGGTAATTGGATAATTTCCAATTGAATTTTGAAGTAGTTGTTTAAAGGTGCTGCTCAGCTCCGTGCAAACAGAACACAGCATTGCTATTCTTGTTCAGTTGCTCTGTGAGAGATTTACTGCTGGGCTCTCTCTAGTACATGAAAAAAAACTTGATGAAAAATAATTTCTCATTTTCAGAGGGGTGCTTCTTGGTCTAGTTAGGGCATGAATAATTATGTTGTCTGAAAAAAATACCACTAGGCAATGCAGCTGGTTGTAGGAAAGACCTGTGATGACTGCTGGTTGGTGCATAGGAACCTGCACTGGGAGATGTGCTTTTGCACTGGGCCTGCTCTTATAGCCTGGGATTATTCTGTTCTTCAAGGCCAGAGAAAGAACTTGTTAAAAAAATTCCTGATAATGTGTTTTGTTTGCTTTTTCTTTAGAAAATGCCATTTCTCTGATATCAAAATGGTCTAAAAAAGAGGTGACTTTGAATTTTTTTTTGGCTTTTAATAGCTTCAAGAAACTTTGACAAGTTCTGTGCTTGATTTGTAATTTTAAAATCTTACTCTGTATGCTGTGGCATAATTTACAATGTAAAGGAAGAAGAAAGCAACATAAGAATGAAGTATTTGGAGAGCTTTTATTTTATGAGGAAAGCAATTTGAAGATTTTAATTTTGTAAAAGTTTAATTTTATATCGCCAAGGTGGTTCATCTCAAAACTTTCTGTGCACCAAGAACTGCAGACTGTGACCAGCTCTAGCTGGAAGGCTCAGTTCTTGAGCCTTCATTTAAGCCATCTGGGATTCACAGAGGGAAGGGCAACCTATAAATTATCACTATATGGGGAGCATTAGCCTTGGAAAATTCAGTTTTCATTAGAGGATTTTCACACTGTAAAATATTTGTATTTGATTGTTAAATTTTTAGCAGGAACTATAACGTGCAGTCCCTGAGTGGAGCTGCCAAAGTGGGTCTGTAGGGTGTGTTGTGTTCCTTTCTGTGCCAGAAGGTGTGGGTTCAGCTCCCTTCCCCTGCTGTGGGAGCTGCTTTCGAGGCAGTGTTTGGCAGCATTTGTTGCTTTGCTTTTCTGAATTTCTGTGAGTATGGGAGATGGCACTTAATCCTCAGTGCTTCCAGAGGAATGTAAACTGGCAAAAGCTGCTCTCAGAGACAACATTTCTTTTTGCTGCTTTTTTTACTGCCTTGATTTCAAGTCAGTCGCTGGGAAAAGCAGGACAGCTTTTGTGTTCCTCTCTCTGTCTTTGAGTCTGAACCTGTTTTAGAAGATCAGATTAAAAAAAAACGTGCCTAGAACTTGTGAATTTGCTATTTGAGTGTTCACACAATTAGAAGTCAGGTGATAGCTTCAAAAAGTGATATCCATAATTAAGACATGGGAAATGCTTCTGTTGCTGGACTTGAGATCTACAGACAAGGGAGAAATGGTTGGGGGGCAACTTGGCTGCAGTGACTGTGGGTTGACAGTTCAGGGTCCAGACACAATGGGCAAAGGCAAACAGCAGGTTTCTGGCCCATTACGGGATTTTCTTGGAAGAATCCTATGGGATACAACCCATGTGTTTGAGCTGAGCTTTTGACAGAACCATGAGTATCCCTTATGGCTCAGCACCATGTCCAGCTAGTGAAGTGTGGAATTGGGAAGCCATTTTAGATTACAAAGACTGTTGTTAGGAAAATGTCCAATGCACTGATGACATTTGGTTGGAAAATGGAGTAATTAAGAAAATCTATCTATTTGCTAGTTCTTCAGGGACTCAAGGCATGGATAAATGGCAGAGCATTAAGTGTATTCAGATATTACTTTGAAATGCTGGCATTGCAAATCTCACTTGGCTGCCTTTATAATGACTTTATTTTTCATTACCGGAATTATGAAAAGGTTCTAATGCATGCATCTCTCAGGTCTTGAGTTCTAAGCAACTTGCAAGGAAAGAGGATATCTCTGTGCTCAGATAAAGCCACAATCTTATTAGAGTTGTCTAGAAATAGCTTATCTGCTATTCTTAACTACTAGCTGCAGAGAAGGTAAAAATAATTGTCCTGCTGTTGAAGGTGTCCATGATCTAATTACCTGTTGTAATTTACTAGGGATATCATATCTATGTTAATCTGAGACTATATCCTACAAATACTACTTTTTCAGAAAGATAAAGGAAGGTCTATAATATGTTTGACGAATTTCCCCTTTATATCTTTAGTTGCTGTTGTAGTTCATGTGGGGGAAATCATGGCAAACAGAGGGAGGAAAAGCTACCCACAAAGTACTGTATTAGATTATGAACACTTGTCTCAGATGAGATTAGGTCAAAAAAGATTGTTTAGGATAAAAATGAGATGGAACAAAACCCCAAGAAACAAAAGGCTGCGTCTTCTCATTGCACTGTTGTCCCCTTGTAAGGTTGCACAGATTCTTCTCAAGACCCACATGGGTTCTGCTCAAGACTTGCACAACTGTAGTGATGTTATCCTGGTGATGGTTGGTTGGGGCTGTTGTGTGACATCTCCAGGGTTTCATCACATTTGGCCTTGGCTTAGATGGTTGGATTTTTTTTTTTTTTAATTAACTGTTGTCTCTTGACTAATTTAAGTAGTGGCAAAAAGCCTGAACTTTTGTGAACCCCTCAGGAATACATACCTGGTGTACTGCCTATTGACCTGCTTGTGTGGCTGTTGTGGTTAGTTTTCCCTTATTTTCTATTTCCTGGACAGTTTACTGTTTACACCCACAGAGGGATTTTCTTAGACACCTTCCGTTTTCAGTGAAATGGAATGTTCAGTTCTATTACCTGCTTCAGCTTTGACCACAGATCATTGTTGTTCAAGATTGTTTGGTTGATATTGCTGGTATCTAAGGCTGTGAGGACACCACTTGTGCTTGTGAAAATACTGAAATCTCAAAAGTTAATGCTTCTCTTTCTTTGCTGTTACCTGGCTGAGGCAAACAGCAGTTGTGCCACTAACTAATTTAAATTTTGTATCAAAAGGTCCAACATATATAGTAAAAACTCTTGCTGCACATGTGTAGAAAAGGGTATGACTGAGCATGTGTTTCAGGCCGGGAGAAAACCAAAACTGCACATCTCTGAAGCTGCTCTGAAGCATTCTTTGCCAATGCTTGCTATGCTAGGATTTTCCCTGTTCTATAAAATTCCAGGCAGTTTTCTGGGAAGGCTTTTTGCAAGTCTCAAAATCCTGTGCATGTTTCTGATTTGGGTATTGCTTTCTTTTGTTCACCTGACTTTGTATGTGTTTTGGCCCTACCAGTATTCAGGAACCACAGCTCTCTCTTGTTTCCCAACTGTGCTCCCACTGTTCTCCGTGTGCTTCCTGGGAAACAGCACAGAAGAGCTTCTATGCTTTTATGTCTACAGTGCTTTAAGTAATAATAATAATTTAAGAAAAAGAAATGCAAGTGTGGGTTTATATATTGCAAACACGCCTGTGAGAAACTCCACGTCTCCTCAAGGTACTTACTGGGAATAATTATATGGGCTCCAGTCCTGATTGCATAGTGTTTGTACCCATAAAAATAATTATTCCTATGAGTCATCTCACTTTCATCATTGATGCTAAACCATTCCGATATAGCTAATTAGGGGAAAAAAGAGTTTGTTCTCGTATTCCCTGCACACAGGAGAACCTTTCTACAGATGTTTATTTTACTTTGCATTTAGGGAAAAAATAGAACTTCTCAGGAAGCTGGATACACATTAGATAATCTCGGGCTGATAGTTTTCTTCCAGCAGAATAGATAGAAATAATAGATGTTACAGTAAAGAATGATGCCCCACTTCATGCAGTTTTGAGTCATATTCAGCTCCATAAAAATGAAGGAATTAGTCCCACCCAGTTGTTTAATAGCAAGGTATCTTTAAAATCATTGTCATTCAGCTTACAAACTCCACTGCTGCAGAGTATTGCAGCATTTTGTTTTGCAGCGTCTTTCCTGTTTTAGCAAACAGAAGATAATTCTGGGGTAGTGTGGAATTTTAATTACTTTCTTGATCCATGATGACTTGCTGGTGTTGCCAAATAGTCTTAGTGGATTATATTGCACAGTGGGGGCCATATATCACAGAGCTGAAAGTCTGAAGGAAAACTTCAAATTGTTTGGTCTCTTACCTGCTGGCTTGGAATTTTGTCCCCTCTTCCTGTGAATGGGTTCAGCTAGGTTTGAAATCAGTCTTCTCCTATTCAGGTCACATTCATCTTTTCTGTAAAAAAGACCACTGGGATATATTGAAAAATTTATATGACTTAACTAGGATTAACCTGGATAAATCACTTTTCTCATTGTGATTTACCACTGAGATTTTAGTTGACTGTTTTATCATGTAAGTTATGATGGCTGCTTCTGTGCAGCCTGGTGTTTAATTCATTAACGTGGTTTGACTGTGACTGCTGTCTATAATCTGGACTACTTGTCCAGGGCTGGAGACTCCAGGGATGTGATGGACAGAAATCTTTGCAAATGCCTTGACAGCAAACACAGAGCTTTGGTATCCTCCTTAGAAATAGAAATAATCTTTTTTTTTGGCAACTGTCA
>NW_016690333.1:1997591-2108655 GCF_001604755.1 Lepidothrix coronata | reverse complement strand
TTAGAATCATAGTGCTGTGATTTGTTGTTATTTATGGAAGAAAGTAATAGATTCCAGCTAGATATTTTTATTGTCCTTCTGTTTGTTCAAAATGTCTGTATCACACAAAGGACTGCCTTTGTTAGCAGAAAAAAAGACCATTCCAAAGGTCTGTCTATGCTGAGAAACTTCTGATACGAATTTTTTCCTAAGCAAACCTAAATGAAACTTGGGAAGTAGGGCGTTTTCAGTCTATTGCTTCAGCTCAGAATTATGAAAAGATTGATTTTTTTATTTATTTTTTTTCCTTCTTATTAACTGGAGCAGATTAAAATGAAACTGTTCCTGAATTTAACTTTGTCTAACTGTATCATTTCTGGCTCATGTATTAGAGAAGGCACGATTTCCTGATTTCAATTCTTATACAAAGTATGTATGCAACTGGTTTTATCAGTTTAATAAACTGAACCAAAATCTAAGATTATGATCCTGTAGTAAATGGAGAGACTTCAGACTTCTCGTAGTCCTTGAGAATTGATATGTAGATGCTAAAGGAAGGGATCATTGCCAACATGAGTTAGAAAGGACAGGACTAATCCTACTGTTTCTTTGTGAATTTGTGGGCACAAAGGTGAGATCTGGTATTGTATCCAGTGTGAAAATGACATTTTCATTGTCCTGCCTCCCTGCTTGCCATGCTCAGATGGAAAGACTTTCCTCTTGTGAATAAGTTCCCAGAATCCAATCAAAGTGTATCAGCCACTGAAACATGTACATTTTAGTTATCAGAACACTTGGGAGCACTTTACAGCAATACTCACAACAGTCCCTGCAGTCTTGCTGTCCATTTGAAAGTGTTTCCAGGGTAACATATACTTTTAATCTGAATTGCTAGGTTAGAAGAGTTAGGGAATTTCTGTTCAAACAACAAACCAAAAAAATTAATGGTGGAGGAAATATGGCACTTTGAAAACATGAAAATAAACATCCTGCAGGCTCTGGATATGAAATTGTTGAGAGCAGTTTATGAAAGCATCTTTGTCACTGAAGAAGTAAAGCCTAATAATTTTTAATAAGCCTATAAATCTCCCTTATGAAATGCAGCTACTGTAAACACTTCTTCCATATTTTTCCAAGCATTTATGCAGTGTTGTTAAAGAGACACGATTGCCAGAGCTAACCCTTGCCTGCTGAAGGAGTTGGCAGCTTTCTGGGGAGTGTGTGGAGAGAGTGAGAGAGGACAGGGCGGGAGAAGAAAAGTAAACTCCCAAATGGAACGGAAAGACAGATATTTTAAGGAAAACTATACACAGTCATGCAGTTATATATGCCAGTTTGTGACTCCACCTGAAGAACTGGGAGAGTTGAGGGCAGAAGGGACAAATGTACCAGATCAGTTTCTAGAGGAATTCTGAAACCACTGGTTCTCTGAGCAGACCCAGCCCCTACCTGCTAAAATGTTTAATGAAGCCAAGTGATGAATGAGGGAGCAACACACACAAACAAGACTGTTCCCACTGTTCCCTCCAGCTGTCCCCACAAGTAGAAAATAAGTATTGCTGGAAAATCAACGTGTCACTGCTCCCAAGGGATGCAGAAGTGCTGAGGCTGGAGGGCTGTGCTGAGCCCTGGTAAGACCCTCCCTGTGCAAGGGTGGAGGAGAGAGGTCAGTGCTGTGGTGCTTGGTGACTGGTCTGACTGCCGTTCACAGGGGGTGCAGTTGCTGTAACACTGACATTTGGTAGGAGATGCAAATCAAGACAATGGATTAAATAGATTGGTAAACCCAGGCTAAGGTGGCTTTTTTTATATACAGCCTGATCCTGAGAATCTGATTAGTCTAGAGGTGCAGCACAATGGTAACATTCCTTCCACTCATTCACCTCCTGCTGCTTAGCCCGAGTCCAGCTGAGTCTCGCAGGAATGCCTGCTGAGCCCGTGAGAGAAATGTTGCTAAACACAGAGCTGAGTGCAGAATCTGTTCTTTCCTTCCTTAGAGATCAAATAGGTCTCATGTTTTGGGAACTGGGAAGTCCTAGCTTCTGTTTGGAGAACTAGGACTGGGTACCATATTGCTGTTGCTCTTTATTTTGTCCTGTCCTATTGGTCTGTCTTTGCCTGGACAAAGGGTTCTGGTACTTAGCAGAAGTGTTAACTTTCTTGTGATCCTGTTCTTATCTAGTGTGGAGGGAGGGATGGGAAAAGAGGCTTTCTAGGGAAGTCTCATGGAACTGCAAACACAGCTGCCTGTGAGTCCTGCAGGCTCTGTGCTACTGAAATGGGATTGGAAACTCCACATGGTTGCTCATCATTCAAACTGTGGCCACATCCAGCCCTGGCTTAGACAAATTCCTACGTTACCCAAGTTGTAGTATTCCCATAAAACAGGACTTGAGTATGAGAAATCTCTGGAATGAGGTATATAACAGATGTGTAGCAGAGTGATGTACTAGGGAACTTTCTGTGAGTGCCTCGTGTCTTTGGGGGGCATTCGGGGTCCAGAACAAAATTCTCAACTTGCTTATAATGAGAAGATTTACAGCCTGCTTCTCTACTATGATTCCCCTTTCAGGCTTAGATTGGTGGATGTAATAATCTTGATTCACTAAAGACATGAATTACATAAAATATGACAGCCTTCAGCCTCAGCAGGATGCATTGTCTCCCAGGGATGCATGTTCTGAATATTTTCAGGTAATGATCAAATGGATATACCTGTCATAAGTGAGTCACTTTTCTTTATGCCTGCAAAAGGAGTTAGTGCATGTTGCAGTGCCTGGATTACTCTGGTGCTATTTATATTTCAAGGTCTTGGATAGAAAACAAGGAACAGAGCAGTTTAAAGAATTAATTTCTAGTTTGGGGTTCTTTTTTTAAAAAATATACTTCTGTAAAAATGGTAGACCAGGCCTTACAGACTGGAATGCAAATCCTATACCTTGGAATTATTTTTATTACATTTGAAATGTGAGACGAGGAAAAAATAATTTACTCAAGATGCCGTATTGCTTTCTACAAAGCACACACGAAGGAGTCATTTCAACCACCCTTCAAATATAGCTGTCCCATGTGGGAAGCACAAAAGCAAACCAGAAAATTTGCCCACATATATAATGTGGTTTGAGACAGATTTTGAAAGAATAGCATTAAGCAGGGATATACATCTGAAGTTGCATATTAAGGTACTGCTTTGGAAAAATTCCTTGATGGAAGGACAAGGCCTTGGCTTGAGAGCCTTGTCCTTGAAGGTGGAGGTGAAGGTCCTTGACTTTGGGGTGAATTTACCTCTCTCTCTTGGGGTCTTAGCAGTGCCTGCATCTGTTTATAGCATAGAACAACCATTATTTTAATGCTTGTTTGAAAGACATTCTGAACAGAGGACTAAGAGTATCTATCACTTTCTGAGTATCTGTAAACAATCTCGTGATTTGCATTAAGATAAAGTTGTAGAGTAGCACCATGTGTGGCTTTCTGGGAGAGTGGCTGCCAAACCAGTTAATCAGATCTACTGGATGAGACCCAGCTGTGAAAGGTGAAGATTTGCTCTATTTTTCCTAAATGTGCTTTAGGCTTTTCTTGCCAGACACATTTTGGAGAGAGAGCTGTGAATTGATGGTGATGGTGGTGGTGTGTGTGAACTGTGCAGACCCACACCGGAGAAAAAATGACATCAGCTGTATAAACATGTTTTATGTGCTTTCCAACCCACACATAATGCTGCTTTTGGAACAAAACACAAGAAATGCAGGGCAGACCCCGGGTGTCTTAAATGTTAACAGATTGTTTTTCAGACAATAAATGATCCAAGGTGAAGCCTGGGTAAACATATAAAAATAACAGATTGTTTAAGCTGGTTTTTCTTGGTGAAAAATATAGTAAGATTCCATTTTTTTATACATATATATGTATAATTTTGTAATGAAATTAGTCCACTCTAAAGCTCTCCACGTCCTGACATGTTGCAGCAATTTGAAATAAATGATGTAAATAATATTGCTTTTGCAAGCAGGAGGGAAACTCTGGCCCTATCCTAAGGCAATGACATTTTTTCACCCAAGAGCTTTGTATTTTCTGAAGGCTGCATTGCTGACTATTTAGAATTAAATGCTGCAACCGGAACTGCAGTTTTTAAGGACTTTCCTATGTGGTCTTTAAAATCATACCCAGGATCAGAAAATTTGTATAATTAAGTGTATATAAAAAGTTGTCTAAGCTAAGCTTAGCAAAAAAAGTAATGAAGCTCAAATAAAATAAAAAAAAAAATTAAAGTCTTCAGTTCTTCAAAACAGATTTAATCTTCCACATTTTTGTTAGTCACTCAACTGTGCTTAAGCCACTGCCAAGATTACTTCTCTCTTATTTAGAGTGTGAATTTCATATCAAGCTCAGTTATTCTCTGTTGTAGTTTTGGTTGGCCTTGGGGATGCAGTGAAAACGTTGCATCCTTCTGGTGAAAAACAAGCTGCCTCTGTATTTGATTTGCCAGGACACGTGCTTTTTTAAAATTAAATAAACATGTTTTCCGATGCAGAGGGAGAGGAATCTCAACCCAGAATTTCAGAAAATTCTGAATCAAGCAGGAAGTAATTTCGTCGTCGAGTTTTCCCCCGGAGCAGTTCTCTGGCAGTTGTACTGAGCGGGCGGTGCCGCTCGGCTGCGGATGCAGGCAGGGGGAGCCTGAGCATCACAGTCCAGCTCAGCGCCGCGCAGAGCTCCTCTTTCCCAGGGCGCTGCATGAGGTGGAGCGTGGGGCTGCTCCTGTTACCGGAGCGTCACACAAGTACCGATCGGGTACAGCTTTGACCCCGTTCCTCCGAGCTGCATTGCTTGTATTTCCCTAAAAGCTGTAAGGAGTGTAAAAAAGAAGCCAATCCTCGAAGGATGCGGCATCGAGGTGGGTCTGTCTGGGCTCATCACAGGCTGGAAGCAGGCGGTGCTCCAGTTCCCCACGTGGTGGGCATCCAGCCCGTCCGCTGGAGCTGCAGCATCACGTGGGTGTTTGATAAAGTGCAGTTATGGATTCAGAACACCTGCTTTTTCCCTTAAAACAGGGCCAGGAGTTGGACTTGATGAACCTTGGGGGTCCCTTCCAACTCAGCACATTCTGTGGTAATTGTCCTATTTTATAACATCACCCAGCCACACATCTGCCACTCTCAGCCCAATGACAGGACCTGTCATGTTTCAAACAATGTGTTTGGGGTGTACACGTGGAGTGAGAGGCTTTCTCTGGATTTCATCCTGCCAGTGTGCGTTTGTAAGCGAGAGAACGCAACCCCAGGGATTTGGTGAGCTGGAGGCACAGTGACAGAGCAAGTGTGGGGAGCATGAGCCCCAGGAAGGGAATACTTGGGTGAGAAACTCTGGTAGTGCCATGGAGAAGGACATGGGCTTCAGAGCTGGGCATCTATTGCCTCCATAGCTAAAGAGTAGTTAATTATGGAAGTATTTGGCAACATCACAGCTCCTCTTCCAAATGGAAGCAATCTCTGAATTTCTTTTTCCCCAGTGGCCCAAAAGGCACAATGCAAGCAAAACCTCTTTCAGGCACTTTGGCTAACATCACAATTGCCAGGCTTCTTTATTGTAATAATTTATGCTGCAATGTAATTCCTAAAGTAACGGTAATAATAATTCAGATGGTGACAGACCCTTAATTAAAATCACTATAGAAGACTTCAGCTTTTAGCTGCTTCACTCTTCGTATTATCAATACATATTGAGTGCAACAGTTTGGTAAAATGGTTTTAAAATAGCCTAGTGGGAGCTCTGAGAGCTGAGCACACTAGACCTCTCCAGGTACAGAGCTAACCAGGTGAGCATTTCTATCGAGGTTTTAACCTTGATTTTACTGATTTAAAGGACATTTTCAATGTATGGGAACAGCTAAATAACCAAGAAAAATCGCAGTAAAGAATTGTGTGATCTACACCTGGAAGATTTTCTAGATCAGCACTGAACATAATGTAGGAACACTGAGCAGAAGGGGAAACTGGCAAGTGTGAAAAACTTAAGAGGGACTGCAGCTGGATCTTAGCCAAAGTCATAATAGTAACCAACACAATTCAGCTCCAGGCTTTCTTCTGGGAGGGGTGTGAACCCTTATTTAACTGAAAGCAGTGTCTCAATTGGAGGGTGGATAAAACAGAAACGTGAATCTGTAAATGGTTACCCACCACTTCCTACTGCAGAGCATTTCATTCCTTTCTAGGGCACAGTGATAAAAAGGATGGAATGGATGATTAGCTTGACTCCCGTGACAATTCCCATTTGCCCTGTGTAAATCAGGAATTGAAGCAGTTGTGAGCCATTTCAGTCCACTGATGTAACAAGTTCCTTGTGATTTATTTTACTCTGAAATTCATTTCAGACACAAGTAGACTGATAAGCAGATGATGATAAATAATTGAGTTAATCCAAGAAAGCTCCAGGGCTGCATCTATCACAGTAGGTGTAAAAACAAATGCATGCAAATTCCTTCCTATATCAGAGTGGATTATGTAATTATTTCAACTTTCTGAGGCATCCATTTGCTTAGGTCTTAGGTGGGATTTCTTGTAGGAAAGAGTCACTTTCATTAACTTCTTAAACTGAGACTGGAAGAAATGTAGCACAAAGTGTGTTATATAAGAATATACACCATTAGTTAGAGGAGTCATTGTTTAAACTGATGGAAATACTGAGTAAGAGAGATGTTTTCTCGAGCATGTAAAAATATAGACTTTGTTATAATCCAAGTGTGCACATTAACTTAGATGAAAGATGCCCAGTGTAGCCTTGTCTTCAATTCATTATAATGATATTCTCATATTTTAAAAAAAAAAAAAAAGCTTATTTGCTGTTCCGTAGGTGAGTCAACCAAGGTAAAAATACAAGCAAAGTTGGAAAGGAAGGATCTTTTCACCTCTGTATTTTCCCTTTTTAGAAAGAGTTTCAATATACACTTTTAATAGAAAATTTGAAGAGCAGAATATCTTCTGGTGCCAGACATCCATTAATGACATGTTTGAGGTCTTCTCCAAACAGGAAAAATTTTGTTCATCACTCTAGTGCTCTTGTTGTTCATTAATTATGGCAAAGATAACAGGAAAATGTAAATAAAGTTCTTTGATCTTCAAAGATATCAGGAGGATCTCTCCCCTCATATGTGAGTCTACATCTGTACATGTAATTTAAGTTCCCCTGGGATTTAGGAAAAAAACATGTGTTAAGGTACCATTTTTCTGTGAAATGAGAATTC
Organism: Lepidothrix coronata; assembly: GCF_001604755.1. NCBI lineage: Eukaryota > Metazoa > Chordata > Aves > Passeriformes > Pipridae > Lepidothrix > Lepidothrix coronata. Next base: position 2,101,436 of record NW_016690333.1, on the reverse strand, counting down.
CAAGAATCCCAATTTTTCACAAACCTCTACTGCAGTAACTAAGAATTAGGATGGTGTTATATGCAGTTTAGATTCTGATATCTTTGCACCCTTCATGGTACTTAAGGTGTTTTCCTCAGATACCTATGCTGTAAGAGAGAAGTAAGCCTAGATGTGCAAGACCATTTTTTTGGAATTTAGGCTGCTATGAAGTGTTTCTAGCTTTGAGCTCACTGATATGCAAACAGGCAAAGTTCTTTCTCAGTCTGACATCAGAGCCAACAGTAGATCAAAAATGTTTAATGAAAAACTCATAGGTAAAGCCATTAAAAATGCAACAAAGTGGTCAGTGTCTGGCAAAGTTAAAGGATAGATAATAACATTCATATGCTAATGCAAAGCTGTTTACTTGAGGGAAATATAAACCTATCAAATTGTCTGAAGTTGCCATTAAAGTTCATGAATTCTTTTCTGAGATGAGAGGCATTCCTATTTGAATGTAGATAAATATTCATAGGAAGACTTCATTTGGGAGGAGAAATTTGCTATTAATAACATTATATCTGTCCACGATATAACAGGCTGATACTTGTGTGTTGCAATAAAGGTGATTTGCACTGTGTGAAAAAAGTGAATATTCACAGCTGTCTTTAAAGTCTCTGTACAGTATCACCTAAAGAAATAGCTGTCTCTTGGGGTTTTTGGTGGTTTGTTTTGGGTTTTTTTTGTTGGTTTTGTTGTTGTTGGGTTTTTGTTTGTTTTGCTTCCTTGGTGGAAGCTTGGGTGTTCTGTTCTTTTGCCTCTTTCGAGGTTAAGGCTAGAGTGGATTTCATCTCAGTTTCTTGAAGGAAAATGAAAGTTTTCACTAAACAGATACATTTGTCTGATACTTCAGGGTTTATAAGAAAAAAGAAAACTGCACTGAAAGCTTTTGTCTGCATCAAGTCAATGATATCTCATGTGAGGGGGGTAGCAAGTCAAAGGGAACACATGGACCCACGAATCTGGTTGAGAGAAATTCTGGTTGGCTCATCTGTTGGTGTTTACTTCATTTATGTTTTTTACATTATATTTTTAAAATGGAACATCTCAGATAAACGTGGTCCAATCTTCTATTTACAAAGTACCTGTATAGCTCTTTAAATGTACAGTTGATAGCACTGCTCAATATTGCTGTTGATCAGGCAATCTGGAGGACAGTGAAGCCAGTGCAGCCTGCCTTCCTAAGAATGTTTTATCCTGATTTTGATCCCTTGTGTGATTTCTGTGGTGTTTAAGGAGTAGAGTTCATCCTTGAACCATCTTTTTTTTTTTTGAGAAGTTTTTCACAAGAGCTTGCTCATTTTTATTACTGATTTTCATCAATTTATAGGATTGTAACAACTTTCAGGTCTTTAGGACTATAAAACAGCTGAGAAATTGGTCAATAAACTCAAAAACTTTGGAGAACATTAATTGATATACAGACTGATGACTTAAGCTTTGATTTCTTGGGGAAAACTATTGCTGTGCAACATTTAAAACAGGAATAAGTGGTGTTAAGAGTTGCTGGACCCCTAGATCATGACAGACACTTGTTAATAAGGAATCAATGAGTGGGTGTTCTAGTGAATTAGTATAAAAATTAATCTTATTCAGCATTTTTACAGGTAATCATTAAGTAAATAAAAAAATTCCAATAATAAAATTTGTATTTGACCCAAGATGGAGGTACATATCAAGCACAGAGAATGCTGCTTACTGGTTAGGCTTTTGCACAGTCAAATTCAAAATTACATACCCAGGAAGAAGCACACAGTTTGATGTACTTACATTGATTCCTCACATCCAAGGATTTGGTTGCTCTGTGGGTTTCTAATCAGATCCTGGGTAAATCCAGGAAGTATCTTGTTTTCTTTCTTAGGAACAATCTAGCCCTAAGTTTTTATCATAAATACACCATTACTAGACTACTACTGCACCAATATTATTTCCAAAGAATTGAAAAGAAATAAAAACACATATCTTGCAGGAGCAGATGAAAGATGCTCAATGGGTAAAAAAGGCTGATTTCATCTGGTCAGATATAGAATAAAGCTGAATTACTACTCTTGCAGTTGAATATTGTGGACAGATTTCACTGGATTCCCTCCAGACTTTTTGATGAGAAACTATACCATGGTGGCACGTGCTGGGGTTGTACTCTCAAAGGAGCAGCACAACAGAATTCACATTTGATGGTTCTGTAACAAAATCTACTAACCTTTAGCAGCCAATGTGTTAAATGTTTTCTCTCATTCAGAGCCAAAATACTGAGTGGATGTTACAGATGGTGATGTGCATGTTTTTGGAAAGATGATGGATGCCTCCAATCCTAGCTACAAATGGCTAACTAATTAAATATTGTACAGCAAGTTCTTGACTGTGATACAGTGGAAATTTAAAGAATTAACTTTGGTGGACATGTTTATTCCAGAAATAATAGCTTTTAAGCACAGTATTTATTGCCAGAGGAAATTTAGCTCTACCTACAGAACAACCATAGAATCTGTGTAGCACGAGATTTGCCTTCCTAGCAGCAGTTAAATGCTGAAGAGGAATTGTGTCTGATAACATCTGCCTGTGGAAAATTCTGAGACTCAGTCTGAAGGTGAAAATCTTGGTGGGTCTGTGCATGTGATTGTAAACTGCCAGCCCCTCTGCTTTGGCCAGGCAGGCTTTGGCCAGGCAGGCTCTGTTATCAAGTCCGATTATTCCGCAGGGAGTAACTAGTGGCAAAAAAGGGATGACTGTTCTTTGGGCAGGTGAAGTATCCAAAGAGAAGAGGCAAAGGTCAGAGGAATGATTTAAAAATTTCCTTGCTTAGCAATATATATTTGAAAAAAAAAAAAAAAAAAGTCGATCTAACCAAATCATCAGCCAGAGCCACAGGCCATAAGGTTAGGGTATAAACTGTCAATATGACTGCTGCTAATGGAAATGCAGATTGCTGGAGCAACAAAGCTGAGGATGCACAGGCAAGACAAGTCCTATGAAGAGCTGCTGAGGGAGCAGGGGGTGTTTAGCCTGGATAAAAGGAGGCTCAAGGGAGACCTTATCATTCTACAACTCCCTGACAGGAGGTTGTAGGAAGGTGGGGGTCGGGCTCTTCTCCCAGGCAACAAGCCACAGGACAAGAGAGCACAGCCTTAAGCTGCACCAGGGGAGGTTTAGATTGGACGCTGGGGGGAATTTCTTCCCAGAAAGAGTGATTGGGTATTGGAATGTGCTGCCCAGGGAGGTGATGGAGTCACCATCCCTGGAGGTGTTTAAGGAAAGAGTGGGTGTGGCACTCAGTGCTCTGGTGTAGAGGAGGTGGTGTTGGGTCAAAGGTTGGACTCGGTGATCTCAGGGGTCTTTTCCAACTGAGTTGATTCTGTGATGACATGGGACCAACAACAGTGACAGCAGTGGAAGAAGGGGGCACAGTGCTGGCCAAAAAGGGTCTGGGAAACAGGACTTGGTGTCACTGCCTTGTAAATACAGAAATTTGCAGAGGAAATACCAGCTTTATCACTTGCTTTTTCTCCTTGCTGAAACTGTCCACTTTTTGGATCCCTGTCGAGCAGCAAAATAGCCTGGCAATAACAACAACGACTCCAACAGTAACCAAAGACCCCGTGCTGCAAGTTAATGTGCAGATCAACCAGCTGTGTGTGTTCTGGTGAGCAATGTAGAACCTGCTTTCTGAAACACTGCCTCATTCTGAGGGAGTGCATTGGGTTTTCACGTATCATTACAGACACTGAGGGCTTGTTTGCATTTGCTGAAAGAATATTTTATTACTCTGGTTGCTTTTCTTAATGAAAACAAATATTTTGAAGTGGTTAATTTACGAGGATAAATATTATTCAGCAGGTTCCTAAACTCCCCAAGGTAAATAATACAGACATGGTAAAGGCCAGCTCTGTTATATTAATAATTGATGTTTGGCTTCCTCCTAGCTCAACTGTAATCTATTCATCCTGTTTTGTAAAAGTGCAATTAGAGCTGAATTACAGTAATCAATAGAGCAGCAGCATTTAGAACCAAGGTACATAAATAGAGGGAAATTTTGCACACAGGAAGTTTTTTGAGGTATATTGCAAAAACTACCTTGGATGGAATTTTAAATGATCGCAAAGGAGATTAGATTTTAATTGATGTAGACATTTTTGGAGGCTCTCTTTTTAACCAAAATCAGCTCCTAACAATTTGATTGAAATTATTTGCCTTCCTTTTGCTTCTGTCATGTCTCCCAGTCAGCCCATATGCTCCTGATGTGACTGATGCAGCTCTCCTGTGCCTGTCCACACATCTGCACTGTTTGTGGGGGTGTGATGGGAAGCAGGTCCTTCGTTTGGAAGACTGAGTGGCAGATTTGGGAGGTTGTAAAAATGAAGAGTGTTAATGGGCAATTTGAAGAGGAACTCAGGAAAACTCACGTGTGCTACAGCCAAAGGCAATAGAGTTGGGGAGGGGAGAGAAAAGGCCCCCAAGATTCTGTAAGAGGGTTTTGGTTAATCACCCAAATGTATAAACTGTTTAGAGAGAGAGAAGTGTTGATAGTGCCCAGACTTTGGTGCAGAAAGAAGCAATAGAGGAGGAAAGGCCTCGGAAACACTGTGTTTCTGGTAATGAAAATAAAGCTGTTACTTGTCCTGAGATGAGAGGGGCTGCTGCAAGCCTGTGGCAGTGTCCTGTAAAGCTTTTTGTTGAAACTCACACTGAATTATTTAAATATCTCTGTGACTTAGGTAGACTGTGTGTTTTTTTGTGCCTTTGGGACTAATGGGGACTGGGCATTTCAAGTGAAACTGGGTAATGTTCTCCATCCTCTATCTTTTCTTGCTTCCTTCCATGCCCATGTGTTTGTCTGCAATAGCCTTCCACAGTGTCCAGAAAAACCCTTCTGGGCCTCGTGTCCTCTGCAGGGCTGGCAAAGCACTGCTTGAATGAGGTTTATTTCTGTGTTTCAGCATTTGATTGAGTTGAATCGGGTGCAAGCCTAATTCAAAGTTACAGTGTAATCTTCTCCCAATATTTCATTTACTCAAGATTAAGGACTCTCTGGAACTGAGCTGAGGGCTGACTCTGCTGCTGGGACTTGGCAAAGTCTGGCTTCTGTCCCCATTGCTGGACATTGGCAGCACAGGGCACTGGACACTCCTCTCCCTGCAGAGGAGCTCTCCAGGGGGACAGGCTGACAGTAGAGATTGAGATGCAGGGCATGGCAAGCTGGAGCCAGAGCTGCTGGGAGTCACTGGGAGACTGTAAATGTAAAAGGAAATACTAAGTGAATATTATTATTTCTAATAATCATAATCATATTCTCCTTCTCTAGATCATTGTAGTGTTTGAGGTGAAACTAAGTGCTTTCAGTTATTTAGGAAGTGTGCAATGGCTCAATAACGTATTCCCTGTTGTGACTTTTGGACTTTATGCAATGGCAATAAAAGGATAAAATGTGTTTAATTAAAAAGAGGCTGATCTTATTGAACAAATGTACCAAATAAATAACAACAAGTAGGACCATTAACATGTTGGTCTAATTGCTCGAGCACAATTTTTGTTTTACTATAGAAATTTAGAAACAAAATATCTGATAGTGTAATTAATTTTTATTAATTTAATTAGTCTTTATTTTCTTGCTGGCAAGTTGATTATTAAATAGGAGGTACCAACTAGAAAGGAGAAAATGCTATTTGAATTGATATTGAAAGAGATGCTTTTTTGACTAGAGCTTTGCACTTTTGAAAAATGAAATTAAATAATTAAACCTGTAAAGCAATCTATTTTCCTGGGAAGCATTAGCTGGGAGTGTGTAAGGCATGCATCACTCTGCATGTGAATTATGTTTTAATAATGCCTCCATCTTCCTCATAAGGCACATTGTCTTCTAATGCACCCCTCTCCCATAACCCTGTCCTGACAGTTCTCATATGGTACTGATTGCTTTTGGTTAGTAGCATATCCTGTAATTATTTTCCTCTCCTATTAAGCTATAATATACTTCACATTCCCTGTACATAGAAATGCACCTTCATATGGTAGTAAAATGTGTATTTTTTTTTTAATCAGCATAATGAAATGATCCCCCTCCACAATCTGGAGTAGCATAATGCTCATTGATTTACTGCTGTAGCTATTTATGTTTCCTTATCACAAAGGTGCTTCCAATGCATTAGTAAACCCCTTAAGTGCTTCTGGTAATCGGAAAAAGTACCTGGGTAGCTGTAAATATAGGAAAGAGGGTTTATAAAACTGAGATCAGAAAATGCCCCTTATGGCAAGATCATGGTGTGCTCAGCCAGGCCATCCCACAGCAAACCTGCTCCACAGGATGGCTGCTTGCAGGAGAGCTGAGTCTCTCTTTGGCCCTGGCCTGCTGCCCTTGGCAGTCTTTCCCAAATGTAGGCAGCAGTGCCCTCATTTTCTCATTTTGTTTACCCAGCATTGAAATAATCTGTGTTAATGTGAAGAGGCGGGAGCTGGTAGGTATTAATACTACCCTGCAAGCTGAGAATTGGACTAGAGCTGGGCATCAGTTTGAAGACGTTTCCAGAGACTGCATCAATTTAGGGTTAGGAAATCTTTAAATGTTATAGGCTACCTGTTTCCTCCATGTATATACAATCTGGCAGGAAAGGAAGCAAGCAAATCAACAAACAAGTCACTCCTACAATAAATTTCTTCTTATTGAACTTGAGCATAGCACAGTATGCTACAGAAGAATGAATAAACTGATTATAATAACAGAAGCTGATTACATTCTGATGGGCAATAGCAGCAAATAGGCCTTATCTTGCACTGTGAAACATAAACTCATGGCCAAACAAATAAGTCTAGATTCCCAGAGAGCGCTTTTTCAGCAATCTATGGGCAATGACCCTCAAAATTGTGTATTCAAAAAAAATAATTATTTTCAGAAGTGCAGCCTTGGCCCTTAGTGCAGCTGAGAATAAGATATTTGTGTTGCTCAATTGCACATGCAACCTATCATCAAATTTGCATCCCATTGAGGAACGCTGGTGTTCACAATTGGATGCTGATCAGGACCCAGTCACACATTAGCATGTAGACTTTCTGCTCTTGCTTTCACCATCTAGTCTTCCTTCTTCCTCTTCATTCAGATAAATAATGACTTTTTATAACTGAGATGGGAATTTTAAACCATTGCAAGTCGACCAAGGGCTTAACCCTTTGAGGACTTAACCTGCATAAGCTGCGCTGCCACAGGTGCACTCCCCTCCGAGTGCACTCTGTTCACTTCATTATGTGGAGGATGGAGAAGAAGCTGGGTTTGCTTTTCCACACAATCCCCCGATTTTTGAACATTTTTCTAGCACTGGTAAAAAGAAGTATTTTCACAAATGATATTTGGATGGGGCTTTGAGCAACCTGATCTTACGGAAAGTGTCCCTCCCCATGGCAGAGTGGTTGGAACTAGATATCTTTAAGATCTCTTTCAACCCAAACCATTTATGATTTTATGAAATACTTCCTTTTTTTTTTTGTAGAAGTGAAAATATATGTTTAAAACCCCAAGGTGATATAATTTCTGAGCTCCCCATACACATTGTTTCAGTCTGAGTCAATTAAGCACTTGGGCAACTACTTCATCATCAGTGAAGTGTAGATTATATAGAGTTGTTAGTTTAATGATGATTTGGTAAGCTTTAGTACTCTTGAATTTAAAAGAGTTTTAAGCCTTGGCTTAAAATTAAGCATTTTTTTTTCCTCAGAAGAGATTACGATCTATCATAATACTGACTATATTTCTCCTGAAAGAGCTTAAAAAGTTACCTTTTTGTGTATCCTATTAAAAAGCATAAAATGTGTCTGCTCTATGCTAGGTTTTGCTAGAAACATTTCAGCTACAAAACTGTGTAATAATTAGTTTTCTATTTAAAAATGTGCTATTGGTATCCATATGACAGTTCAGCTTGGGTGTTCCTGCCCCAATTTGTAGTAAAAGCTGAAATATTGCCCTAAATGAAAAGATTGTTCTTCACTAGTAACTGAAGAACTGAAATAATTTATTCTATCTGACTATAATTTTCTTGAAAAGGTATAAAAAAATTGAAATAACTTGCAAGAATGTTTTACAGCCCTTTCAGAAGAAAACATCAAGAGCACTAATTCCAACATTATGCTTGCATAAATCAGTGTGAAATGTTAGAATAGTGATGGATTTTTGTATCCTTTAAAAGTAATATAAAATATTGCCAAGAAGTAAAGTAAAATATGCATCCAGCTGTATTGTTACAGCAATAGTAATAATTGCTGATGGCTGTCAAATGTACCTTTTGGCTCTAAAATCTCAAACCTTTCTCCTTGCTAGGAGCACTAGTAAATGTTTGTTGCTGGACTGCCAGCTTATTTCGTACCAGTAAAGCTCATCAGAATCTCCCTCTTCCTAAAGATGCTGCATTAATTACTGCTCAGCAGTGCCTGCTTATCTTTCTAACCACACTCTTTAGTAGGTGGTGGTTTTGTTTCCCCAGTGATGAAGGCTGAGAGGAGCACTTGCAGGGTCAGTCGGTGGAAGAACTGCATGCAGTGTCTTAGGACTTCTAGAACTGGGAGCAGGGTCATGTAATGCTTTGGTTAGGCTCTGTGACTTAAAGCTGACTGTTTTCTGAAACTCAAACTCAAAAGATGAGTTAAGCTGGTTTCCAGCTAACTGTATTTTGCATGGTGCAGTTTTGGAGCACACCTTTACATTTACTTAAGGGGGAAAAAGAGGGAAGTGAGCTTGTGAAGTCTGAGGTGAAGGAACTCTGATTGAGTGCTGAGTTTTGCTGTCTTGCCCTTTGTGCAGCTGCATTTTTTTTACTGTTAGTTCCCCTTTGTCAAAACTCATCATTATCCTTCAGGTTTTGTGTGTCAATTTGTTTACAACCAGCTTCTTCCAAGAAAGTCTCCTCTGTCATTCATGCTTTAGGAAAACACAAGATACAAAATAATTATTAAAGATAACTTTATGTCTGATATGAACATGGAGTTACCAGTTTATTAAATACATCTTATTGTGTGTACCATTAAATGCATAAATTTAAATATTTTGAGAGACACACAAATGCATGGAGTTTAAAATGTAAAACTGCATGATAAAATTCTAGACAAGCAGTACATATTTATCACAAAGCAATTAAATATCTTGGTTTGTTTATTCCAAAATTAACTTGGCACATTAATTTCACATGAAAAGAGTGATTTAATGAAATCTTCAGAGAATTAGTATCTGCCCTTTGAATAAGTTATCTAAAATGCTATTTTATTATGCAAAGCTATGTAAAATAAATTGCATTCAAGCAGTGGTTCAGAAAGTAGCTTATCGTAACCTCGTGTTCATAAAGAAATGACATAAAAGATCTGGGGATCACTGCTTTGCTTTCAAGATGGGAAAAATTAGGCAGAAATAGTCTTTCACTTGAAAATAACTAATTTGACATGGAGATAATTATCTTGGTACTTTGAAATGTGATTAACTCTAATTATAGCCAGAAAAAAAACCTACAGGGAACAATGAAAACAAAATCTAAATGTGAGTGTGACCTCTCACGCGTGTGGTTCATGTGACAGCAGGTCACATTCTTTTCAAGAGGGTGGCAAACCTCCTGTGAAAATATGGAACTGTCCTCTGACTAGAAATTCCTATTTGCACACTCATTCATCCTTCAGTATGAGAGTTACATGGGCAATGCCTATGGCAAATGACTTCTCTAGCTGTGTGTATTCAGGTGCATAAACAGACGTGGGCACATACACACAAACTGCAGTTGGCACCCTGCTCAGTGTAAACCCAGGATGTTCTTGTTTTGACCGTGGATAATCAAACTGCACTTAGAGCAAGATCAGTGCGTTGATTCCCATAAGGGAATGCAGGGATGAAACCCAGCAAGCTCTTTACTGAACATTTTTCTTTTTGCCAAATAGTGAAAAATACTGTTCTCCCAATTCCATTTGGTAAGTACTTCGAAATATGAGGTCTGATGGTATTACATAGCTAATGTTATCCTACTTGGATGGAAGTAGTCTTCAGTGTTTGGCTTCCTTTTAACTAAACTTAATTAATTGCTCCCCTCACTACTGTTTTCTGACAGTGACATCCATAAGCAGATCCTCTGTTGTGCTGGGGTTTGGTTTTGCTTTATTTTTTTAAGCATTTCCCAGTATTTGCCATAAAACAGATTTAAACCAGGGATCATTTTCCTCACATTTACCTGTGAGGTAACAGATGGATGCAAATGTACATGCAAAGAAGAGCAAACTAATGTGGATTATTTAGAACTCTCCTGCTGAAGGCAGTTCCTGGTCAGGGAGAGGAAGTTACAAGTCTGGCTGTCGTTATCCACTTACACAAAGCTCAGAAATGTGTGGCTTTCCATTTAAGCAAATGCTCTCATATTCTTGTTTTATGGAAAGCAGTAAATAGGATTATGGGTTTATAAGTTAGTGTGTTATACAAAGCTCTGCATCTTTTCCCAAAGGATCTGACCATTCTGACTGCTTGTTAAAGAATATTGGACAACAAATGGATTACTATTTGTTTGTGTTATTGTCAATTTAGCATTCCTCTCAGATGAGCTTTTGAACAGGCAATGGTGTGCTTTCTGTTACTTTTCAGCCTATTATCTCAAAATTGCACACTGAGATTGGCTTCCTTGAATAATTGCATTCTTTAGTTTGTTTTACCAGGATGGTTTATGTTTGGTGGGGGTTGTTGTTGTTTTCTCCAAGGCTTTCTTTGGTTTGTTTCATATGGCTTCTAGGCTCCCACCAGCTTGGCTTGGGTCTGTGCTACAGTGCAACCTGCTGGAGCTAATGGGGAGCCAGAAAGCCTAAACCCTGGGAAGCAAATTACAGCTCCAGTGTTGGATTCAAGGCTCGCAGCTTTGTGAGGATGAATACTCCAGTAATTGCAGCTTTAAAGCCAGTTTCCTGGGGGAACCTGGCTCTCTGGTATGGGTTTCTAAACATCCTGCACTCCCAGCTCGATATCTGACAACTTAGGAATGTTGGGTTCCCCAGAAACTGAGCCCCCATATCTTCAGGGATTTGTAAATGCTATACATTCATGTGTAGTTTCCCATGTTTCAATTGAAAACCCAGCAATAGGCCAAGGCTCCTGAAACAGGGTCTTGCCAGGTCTCCCCTTCCTGCTCTTTCACACACTGCACATCACCTGGAGCTCTGTGGTAGAGCCCTAAGGAGGCAGCAGAGAAAAGGGATTGGGAAGGGAATACACCATGACAGAAGTGAAGGAAGGTGGAAGACTAGTCTTTCTCAAGTAGAGAAAGAATATTCTCTAAGCCCTTTAAGATGACATCAGGAGATTTCTTCAAAAGGGAGTAAAATAAATTAGCAGTGGGATGATGGGATGGGCCTGGGAAGGGGCTTTTATAGAGGCTTTGAGTAGAGTGAATGATGGAAAGGATAAAGCACTCGGAGAACAGATTAGACTCTTTGCTAGAATCACCTTAGTTACACAAAGACAGATGAAAAATGGGCTGCAAAATTCTTTACTTGCCACTGGGAAGCTGGATATTAAATCCAAGTATTCAGTCATTCCTACTAACTGTTGAGGAAGTCATAAATAATTCCATAGCAGTTTTGAAATTAATAGAAAAGGAAAGTGTGGGTTGGGGATAGTGCTTTTCCTCTAGTGAAACCATTTCTGTTATTTAGTCTAGGTGAGGTGGGTGTAGAGGAATGTCAGAACTTCCCAGACCATCTCTGCCAGCTTAGGCTGCTTCACATCGGGTTAGACACAGAAAACATGAAAAAATCCAAATGCCTTTTGCTTTTTATTAAACTGATGTCATTGTTTCTGGGTGCAGGGAAAACAAATGACATTTTAAACCTGTAGTTTGCTTGTTTGTACATGGTAAAAACATAATAAATGCAAATGGTTAATTAGGTAGAGATTGTTACCTGACTTGCTATTACTCTGCAATTTTATATAGTTTTACTGAACTGAGACACTCTCAAAACTGCTCTAGTTTATATGACCAATTCAAGCATAGAATCACAGAGTGATAGAATGGTTTGGGTTGGAAGGGGCCTTAGAGATCAACCAACTCCAACCCTGTGTCATGTGCCCACGGGCAGGGACACCTTCCACTAGCCCAGGTTGCTCCAAGCCCTGTCCAGCCTGGCCTTGGACACTTCCAGGGATGGGGCAGCCACAGCTTCTCTGGGCAACCTGTGCCAGGGCCTCCCCACCCTCACAGTAAAGAATTTCAGTATTGTTTGCCTTTTTTTTTTTCCTTTTTTTTCCTCCCCTCTCTCCCCCCAGTAATATAAGCAACATCCTTTCTCATTTAGTTTTACTTTTAATGAAATAATGAAAAAGTCTTGTACTGTGGAAAAGTTGACATCCCAGTAGCTGGGAATGTAGTGCATGCTGTAAAAAGTGTAAAGCAGGAGGTTTGTACATAAATACTAGGGAAGATCTGAAGATTTTGGATAGCAGAGGGGGCCATCCAAATGACCCTGGCAACTCCTATAGTACCGAAGAATTAAATCCAGTCCCAGATTTGCAGACAATGAGATGATGATCCCAGAGCTGAGTGTCTTGACAGGGCTTGGGAGCAAAGCACCCCCTGTGCATATAAACCATGATGCACCTACAAAGGTTCTGATCCCCCTGAGTTACATCCTTGGAACTCAGCTTCTGCCTGTGAAGGAGGGAGGAGGATGTTGTGTTTCTAACCTCTCTTTGTTATTTATTCTCTTCAGTAGGTCTAACATTTGCAGGAATGCTCAAATAGAGATAAATCTTTTCTAATTCCTTTGGATTTTACTGTAGTAGTGTTAATCATGATGAATTCTTTCAGTATTTAAGAAAATCAATTGTCAATTATCTTTTATGGGGAATTATACATTGTGATTAGTCATCAGTTGGGCATTATGGTGTTATTTGACAACTATATTATTAGAACATTCAGTAATTTGCTTTTATTATAATCTATCAAAAAGCCAACACAAGTTGCAAAAATAATATGAGCCTTGGAATTATAATTAGAGAATGTTTTATTGGGAATTGTTTTATAATGCAGTGTTACTGTTCAGAATTAATTATTTTGTGTGCACAAAATTTAATGTACTATTTACAGAACCAGATAGCTTACCTGTTGTTGGATTTTTTCATAAATCCTTGAAGAATAACAACAGTATTAACAAGATTTAAATAAGTAGGTAATCATTCTAAGGTAAATAGGCTTGATTAAATAATGAATACTTTTTAAAAAACCCTTTTTCCCCTCAAAACAATGGACCAGTTCCTACAAATCTGTATTACCAGATGAAGTCTTGCTCCCACTTGATCTGGAGAGGTGGGTGCTACACTGCAGGATTGGTCCAAAGTTTATTCAATCATTTTTATAAGCAACTTCTATAATACATTGACCCAACTTAGAAATTTCTGTAATGAGATGGTGCATCAGTGTGTAATGTTAGCAAAAAAATGTTTTTAAGCAAATAAGTGCATTGTTTTTGATCTATTTTTTATTAAGTTGGCTATAGCTGTGACAACCTCTGTTTAAAAAGGAGTACTTTGAAGACATTAAAGTAAACCATGATGGATACAAACTGATCCTGATTATGGCAGTTAAAATTTGGAGAAATTCAGATGATTGTGATATTTTGGATGCTACTACCTGTGGTACCTGGGGCAGCAGGGTCAGAACAATAGCCAAAGAGCACAGTAGAGATGAATGGATGCAAACCCAAATAGTATCCTCTGCTGCTATTCTTGCTCAGCTTTTAAGTATATCAAAGATCATCCCTACCTGGCCCAAAGATATTTATTGACAATAGAGTTCATTACAGAGCATCCAAGTACCAATAATCTATAATATATGCAAGTTTTAAAAGTCTGTATTTGGGTTTGCTTTGTGAGGGATGTTCTTACTGGCCTTCTCCTGTCTCATTTGGGAGATGAAATGTCTATTTGCTCTGGAATTGGCTTGGCTCTAAGGGAGCCATTACAGTTGCTATTCAAACCTCTGGATGCAGCTTATTGTAGAATTATTGTGGCTTCTATTTAGAGGAATATTTCAGTGTAGGAGGTGCAATGTGAAATCAGTCTGTATAAACCTTGGCTCTATAAACATTTTTATGCTGAAATCTTTTCTACAGTAATAACAATAATGACAACATTACTGGTAACGTTCACCCACTATATGTGGGATACTTTATTCAAAGAGACCTAAATAAATCTGTAGAAGTCTGATGCTTCACCAGAGATATCATAAAATGAAAAGATAATTTCCAGTGCCACTGAGCTCCTTGCTCTCCTTGGAGCTAAAGATACACTGTGTGGGGTCATGGCCCACCCTATCTACAGCATCAATCAGTAGGAAATACTTTAGGAAAGAGAACAAGAAACATGTAAGACTAGAGTTGTCCTTCCTCTGGGTTTACAGTCCCAGTTTCCATCTGCTGTGGGCTTTGCTTGGAGCAGAGATTGAGCCACAGATGGACCTTTCCTCCATGAAATTTCTGTTCCACTTGTTAAACTACCCGTTTTTCTGCCTTCCTCACATTCTGAAGCAATGACAGCATCTGCAATCCACATTTCCATTCTTTTACTTTACTTTTGTAGTTTGGTGATTTCTCTGCATGCTTTTTATGTCTGCCCTTTTATGTCTGGATATTTTGGGAGAAGATCTAAATGGCACATTGGGAAGATATAAGTGGTAGCTGAACACTGTGTTATGGCAGATTCACTTTATCCTAATATCAGAAAATTCTCCTCTGTTCCTTTAAATGTCTTTAAAAGAGCAGTGTTAGTTGGGTTCCTGTGCAATTGCAGAGGTTTAAAATGCTTCCTGAGCATCTTCCCACCCACTTATTCTCCTTCTCTGTGAGGGGAGACTCATCCAATTAAAATTTACAAGCTAAAAGAAGGGATGGTGATAAATACTTCACTGACAGTAAGTGTAGTCTATTCTAACATATGTCCTTAAAATTTCTGTCAGTTATTCTTCCTGCTGTAATGTCCTCCTCTTGTCCTCCTCTGATTTGTACTGCATGAAACATGAGTTTAAACGAATTTAAATTCAGGTCAATCAGTGATCAAATGTGTTGGTGAAAGGCTGTGAAGAATCTGCAGTGTATATGAACCACTACAGTGAGCTGGCTAGTGAGGGACTACATCACCTTAATCAGTTTTCGAGTTACTTGTGTTCTTCTGCAAGGAATTGTATTCCAAGTATTGCCATTCCTTGCCAGTCGGTGTCATTCTTCTGGGATTAAAAATGGTCATGTGGGAAAGGACTAGAGCTTTTCTACAGTACTTAGAGCTGTGTCCAGATAGCAGCTATGTCATACCTAAATTACCTTTCACAGCTGAAAGAAAATGTGACTTACAACCAACACATATGAAAAATGTTATGTACAACTATAACCATTTGGTGGAATGAGTTGGATATATCAAAAATTAGTACACAACTGAAACAGAAGTAAATAATGCTGCATATGGAGAAGTTTCTGTGATTACTCTGAAGGACATTACTGGGGAGTCACAGATTGGAGGCGAGTGAGTGACGAGCTAATCTTGGCCTAAATAAAATATGAACCGAGAATAATGAAAACACTGAGACTTATGTTCTCACAGAGCGAGTTGGAAGAGCTTTATCAAAAACTACAATTAGTTGTCAAAAACATCCCTAAGCCGTGATTTTCTTGTGTCATTTAAAGACTTCAAAGCAGTGTGTCATTCAGGAATACACACTGCAGTGCAACGGGGAGGCAGCTTAGGAGATAACGGGAATAGCACTCTTTGAGATTCTTAGATGAAAGTGTTCTTGTAAACATTACTTAAATGAGTTGCTAAAGATAATTTTTAGTCAAGGACTTTAGTATTCCTTAATTGTTGTACTTTATATCAAAACAGAAACAACAACAGATAAATGTAGATGTTTCCAAAAGCTGCACAGAAACGGCTTTGCAACCAAGTCCAAAGAATATAAGATAGACACCAAATACGTGCACTGCTTGGATTTTTTTTCTCTAATACTGATAAAACTAATTACAGAAGAAAGTGGAGAAAACTGTTTTGTATTGTCCAAACAAATAAATTTCAGGTAAAAAGCATTCCCTTAAAGATCACTTGGGTAAAGGCAGTGAAAAAGCAGCACACAAGAAGCTGCCAGAAATGTTAATAGATTATATCTCACTTGGGAGAAACATACTGCTGATAACACTACTGATGAATGAAAGACAGCTAAAAATCACAGAATGAGGCAATTTCTGCTGCCTCTGAGCTTTATGGAAGATAAATGGAAGGGAAAATGACTTAAATATCATGAACATGATGGGAAGAATGCAGTCAGAGATTCAAGAGATTTTTCTTTGTAGGTTGCTGAATGTTTTCTAAGGTACCCAAAGGTACAGAGCCTGTGCCTCTGGCCATGCTGTACACAGTGGGGCTTTGGTAATCAGGAAATTTTAATTCATTACTGTTCATGGGGCATTTATTTTCCCACTAAAGATTGAAGCTCCACAGCACTGTTCAGTTTAGTACATGAATGAGACACATTTATTCTACCATTGTACCCTGTAGGATGATGTCCCTCCTCCTGTGTGCAACAATTTTATTTCATGCTGACTCTGGATATCTTTGAAGATATTTGTGCTTCCTTTGTAGAAAAAATGCTGAATTAATTAAGACAATAACTATTTCTAGTGATGGGCTCTGGACATAAAGGCTGCCTAATACATAACCACAAGGTAGACCACGACTCCATGATTTTACTACTAATCTTCCTTTTTTTTTTAACCTCCCCAGCTGATCAGTCCCCGTGTGTTTCACTGGGGTTGTGAGTGCAGCTGAAGGGCTGAGTGTGCAAGTGTGCTCCCCATGCAGAGCTTGTGGAGTATCACTCCTGTCTGGAAGAAGCTGATGGATGTGATACCTGCTGGCATAAGTGGAAGTATATTTGCCTGGGAAATGAATGGAAAAGGTAGAGACAGGAAAAAATTTGGAAGATAAATAGCGGTGGCAATGACAACCTTTACTGACCTCAGTGGAGCAGCCTAGAGATGACAAGGAATTGAGGCTGCAAAAGGTTGATGATTTATAGACTGTATGTAAGAGTGGCCCATATCTATTGATATGAATTACAAGTAAGGACAGATTATCTGTCAAAATAGGAAACTGTCTTAAAAAACAAATGTTTCTGAAAAAAAAAATGATTGGCACAAGGTGAGAAGAGAGAAGTGATCATGAACAACTCTTCCAGTAGGTTAAGTGAGCAGGACAAGCTGAGTGTCACTGTAGTTAGGCCTAAAAATTATTGGATGAATATCCAACCAAAAGCTGATATAGAAAATGACCTTGTTAATTTATTGCATTTGAAGAGACTGACATATATACTTATTTGCATGTACAAATATGTATGTATAGGTAAGTTTTTTTCTTTTCTATTACCATAAAGGAAGAATTTGTCTGTCAGATATAAAATGTCAAATATGCCTTGGGATAAAATAGCAATGTTTTATTTAGTTAGAAACAACACAAATGTTTGGAAGCAGTTATTTATCTTCCTAATCTGTATCAAGTACAATGGCTGGGAGAGAGATATTATTATTTTCTACTGTAGTCTGAAGCAGAGGTATTAAAAGAACTGCAGAAAAGAGTAAATAGTGGCTTCTGCTTGTGAGAACATTAAAGTTCAAGTAAAACCATCTAAATCAAACCATGTTACAGGTGTAAAAGGATAAACATATTGACCTAAGTATGTAGTCTTTTTATCAGGCAGTCAAAATTGATGTCGTTATAGGGAAAGAATTACTGCTGGGTCAGAAGTTGTCATGGCACTCTGGGTACTTCAGTGGGAAATCTATGAGCCACGTCTTGTTGTGTATTAAATTCTAGCTTGCACAATCCCTCAGTGTACTTTGGTCCTTTGGGGTATCTACAATTCCCAGCAAACTGCTACAAAAGCTGCTGAACCTCCTGATATTTTAATACTTGCAATGATGACTCTCAGTTTAGAGTTCTGTTACTGTGTTACCTGGTGGGAGTAAACCAGCTCAGTCCAGCACTACCATTAGATTGCTTGCAGAAAACTATGCCCAGACATCTGCATGTTGGTGATTTTTACTGTTCTTACTAAAGACAGCTCAAATGCAGGCTTGTGCTGAGTCCTGAAGCACGACCAACTTCCATTTGTATCGTTTACCTTCTGGTCCCAGCTCTGCCTCTAGGTGTGTAACTTCTGTTTGGTGTGGCAGAGGAGGAAGTCACAGTACAGCTACCAATTCTTTAACTGACTGGCAAAAGACATCAGCCATCAGTACTGTGTTATGATGTTAGATGTGAAAGTTTTCTTCCCCTGCTAATTCTACCGTTGTTTATAGACAGAAAAGAGCTGTTCCTAGCTCCTGTAAAAGCTGGGTAAAACCAAGAAGCATATGCATCTCTAATGTGGTTTAATTCCAGAATTGCTTATTTTAAATTTCTAATGTTGGGGGGGGCAGAAGTGCATTTAGTAAACAATATAGTACATCACATTTTGATTATGCATTGCTACAACAAGGCAGTGTCACAGCTTAGGTCTTGAGGTTATTAAAATGTTATAATGCTAAATAGTTTATGAAGAAAATATATCAGAGTTGTGACATGAACTGGTTGTTAGTAGTGTTAGGACAATAAATGCCAACAGTTCTGTGCTTCTTTAAGTAAGCCAAGATATAATCTCTTGTGTCTCTGTTAAGCAATATATTAAACAATGTAAGAACAACTCTAATTAGAGTCAGACAAAAAGCTCATATAGCTCAGTGACCTACCTATAACAGTGGCTATAGGCTGATACTTAGAGGAGAATATGAGAATAAAGAATGTGTTGAGTGGTGTTTCCCTCAAATTCTTCCTCTATCTTGCAATTTCTGACTGGAGGAATGTTTTGTAATCAGTTGGGTTTTGCCCTTCATTTATTTGTCCAGTCCCTCAGCACGAGGATTCTTTAGCTTACCCTATTCCTGTGTCAAGAATGGCATTCATTTCAACATTACATTTTGTCCTCGCAGATTTTAATCACCAAAGTTATGATAATTTTTGATGCATTAAGAATGTTACAAACCATCCATTCTTCTGTTTTCTTGGGTCCCCTGGATCCCTTTCTGCAGGTCTGCTCCCTAGCTATTACTATCACAACGTGTCCTGGCTTTGTAGGGCATTATTTGTCCAGGTTATTTTTAATTTTAATCCTTTTTTCCACCAAAGTTTGCAGCTGTACCCAGTTTACCACCATATGCAAGCTTTATAAAACTCATTCTCTCTTCTGACAGTTCATTAACAAACATCAAACAGTGCTGGACCCCAACAGATTTTCACAGAGCTCCTCACAGCACATCTCCTTGGTCCAATGGAGAGGGAGCTGCTCCTCATTCATCTATCAGCATTGCTTTTGAAGCAGTTATTCTCTACAATACTTCCAGGTTTGTTAGTATACATGAGAACATCTTGTGAGATGGTGTGAAAATCTTAGTTAAAACTTAGTTACTGCTAATATCTCCTTGTTTCCAAGGCCTGTTATCCTATTATAGCAACAAATGTGATTGCACTGACATGATTTGTTCCTGATAAATCCATGGAGGCTATTACTTATCACCTTATAGTACTCCAGCTGCTTACAGATAGGATTATAGCTTTATTTTGTTTTTTAATATGCACAAAATCTGAGTGAAGGCTTTAACAAACTGAAGCATCATTAATTTTGAAAGTTTAGTATTGTACTTAGGGGACGGTGTTACACGTCATAGCTCCTGTCCTCTTACAATTCCTACACCAATTTTCCAAATACAGGGAGCCTTGCTGAAGTCCTCAGGGCCCTCTTTTCCCCCTCTTGTTGCAAACACTACCAACAGATTGCAATACATCCAACAGGTATAGCAATGAGCAAACTGCTCCTGGCTATGCCAGTTCTACCAACCCAGGAAGCAGCTCGAGGCACAGGTACTACAGTGGCTGGGGCTGGGAGATGGAAATGTATCCAAGGTGTTTTCTGAAGCCCTGTTCCTCTTGATGACATTTCCTTGTTCACTAGGAGAAGTTTATAAGTTTTGTCTGACTTCTTAGTTATAGCTGATTGTTTTGCTAAATTAATAAGTATGTACAAAATAAAAACCCTCCCTTTGAAACACAAACATTTAAGGCTGAGTGATGTTAAAAAGAGCTGCTGGTTGACATTTCTTAGTTATTGCCCTTGTTTCTCTCAGCATGGTCCCCCTAGAACCCACCACAGACTGTGTTCATCTGCTGGGGATGCCCAGTCAGAGTAAGAGCATGGATTTAATGGACTGGCTGCACTACCAGCTCCAAGTGTCCTCCCTAACCACCTACCCAAACCTGGGTTCCTCAGTAGTCAACAAAAGACTCCTTTTGGTTGACATTCTGGTATCCAAGTCACACTTAGAGCCTCAGTGTCTTTCTGTAGGATTGGCCTTTAATGTCATCTGCCAGAACCAGGCCTGAGTCTGTGGTGGTATGGGCAACACACCATTTCTTGTACTCGTCCCTTTGCTTCAGCTACAGGAGCTTTGTGTTGTCTGAATCCATTTGAAAAGGAGAGGGAGAAAGCAACCTAATAGTTTTCTGCTTTTGTGAGGCACAAAAAAAATCCATACTTTAGAATTAATATTTGCATGTACATAGGATGTGAGTTGTTCACCAAACAGGCTGGACAAGATGGTTTTAAATTTTTACTGACTGCTGCTTGCATAGATTGTGACAAGAGTCCCTGAAATGAATGGCACTTCTATTGTACAGCTGGTGTCAGACAGAATTCCCTCTCAGTATACCCACACAGCAGCATTATGTCAGACCATACTGCAGGCCCTGGTTAATACTGCTTAGTTCTAGGAAAGTGTTTCGAGTTTTGTATTTTACTGTTTTATTAGTGAATAAGCTTGTACTATTTGCATCTTGAAAATTTTGTTGGACTTTTTTGTAGTTACAGAACCTAAAGCTGGGGAGGTTTGTAGGCTGTAGTTTAATGTTGAAGATTTTGCAGTTACTTAGTGATGATGTTAAAGCAAGATTAGGCCTAAATAATGTACCTGTGGGCTGAGGTAAGAATAGCCACTTGAGAGCTGATGAGCAATGTTCTAATGCTACTTCAGAAGGTTTTTTTCCTTGAAATAGGAAATTTGAGATCAACCTTATAACACTGGGCACACAGATGAATACCAATTATTTAGCTATGAGTTGGGAAACATCTCTTTTAGCACTGGTTTAGCATCATTCATTATATGAAAAAAAGTTGAGAATGTTGTTGTGGATATAACGAGGTGTAAAGCTCAAATTTACCACCTGGTGTAGAATGCACAGCCAAGAACTCACATAGTTGTCATCTATGGTCTTTTTTCACTGACCCGTCTGAGAACAGATGTGCCAAATGCACTACTATTCTGATTAATCCTATTTAAAACTTCAGCTTTAAGCCAACTGTCATGACAGCTTTTTTAAAGGTTCATGTGAGGCTACACATTCCAAACCCAGGGAATTCTGAGGACTCTGTTTTGCAACTGAGGGAGCACATCAGTGCACTGCAGGACAGAAGCACTCACAGAACACTGGTCAAGAGTGGGAAGAAACACAAAGCACAGGGTAGTTTGTGTTTTTTTCCTTTGGTTGTTCTGGAAACAGCAGACCTTGTTTTCCCTTGTGTACTGTAGGCAATGACCTGCCAGCTCTGTTCTGTACTGGCAGGACCAATGCTGGTTAAGAGATCTCTTTCAGTCAGAATTTTTTTCTCTGTACCTTCAGGGTCAACATCAAGGTTTCAAAGTTTTGGCCTTTAAAAGGCTTAGCCTATAGGTAAGAGGAAATTATAATCTTGACACAAATCATCAAGTCTTAAAATACCTCTGGCCTCTCAGACTTTTGCTGTGTTTATCATTAGATTGGTTCGGTCTTAGTGGTTCTTAATATTTATTTTTCATCCTCTGTAAAACCTGTATTTGCACCTGATCTGATGTTTATATGTATAACATTAAGCCTTATCTGCAAGAAAAAAAAAAATAATTCTAATGTGACATGCTTTTGCCCACATCATCATAAAATTATCCTTCTAGCTTAACAATTATAAGCTGCCTCTGAAAAATATAAAAGAATTTTCATTCTAGGTAGGTTGTTATTTGCTTTTTTTCTTCATTGCTTCTGAAAACAAAAAAAAAAGTAGTTGGAGGGAACAGGATTACATCTTGGAGGATTCTATATTGAAACTTACTTCAGACACTATTAGAAGTTCATAGCATGAATTTTTTTATCTGTTCCTTCTCATAATGCAGTAAAAACAAGAAAAAAAACAAACAATGAAAATATGTGGTATGAAGGACACTATGGCTTTGTAGCTCAGTGTCTGCTGTCTTAAATCAACAGCCCTTCAGGAGGGTTCCATGCATTTGGGGTCTGCTGTAGTATCCCCTTGACTGGACACATGAGAAATCTGTGCGCAAATAAATACACGTTACCATAAGTCAGGAACAAGTGCTCACTCCAAGATTTTATTAAAATTGAACACAGGCAAGTATTCGAACATAGTTCTGGTTGAGAACCTAGACAGCTAATCTCGTTAGGATTTAGGTTTTACAGTGTGCCAGAGCCTCAGGTAACCCTTTTGTACATTCACAGGAGCATGGGAGTGAGCAGGCACCTCGTCTCTCAGCCAACCACCACCATGTCATCACCAACAAACTGGTAAGTTGGAACCTCAAGGTTTAAGGGAGCGGGACCTTTCCTGATCCTGCCAGAGGCGTCATAGTGGGAGCCGTGGCAGGGGCAGTAATACCCACCGAAATCCCCGGAGTTGGCAATGGGCACACAGCCCAGGTGGGTGCACACACCTATCACGATCACCCACTCGGGCTTCTTCACTCTGTCTAAGTCATGCTGCGGATCCCTCAGTTGAGCCAAATCAACTTCAGCCTCCTGTTTAATCTCTGCCTGGGTTCTGTGGCGCACAAACAGGGGCTTCCCTCTCCACTTGAAAGCCATGTTCTTGCCTTCTGGAATGTCAGATAACTTGATCTCGATCTTTGACAAGGCTAGAACATCAGCAGAGGCACTCAGGCTGGAAATGAACTGGGTGACAACATTCTTGGCAGCGTAGGCAGTTGCTACACATGTCGTTGCAGTCATCAGGTAGGAAAACCCTTTCCTAGAATCACTGCTGCCCTGGGAAGACGCAGCGGGATCTTGCACATCCTGGCGGCGATAGGCAGAGAAGTCGGGGACTGCGACATCGTTGTGGACACAGCGAACACTGGCAGGGGCTGCAGGGAAAAGAACACAAAGTGACACAACCTTTAGGTAAAAAATATTATAATGTATTTCTAGTTATACCTTTTTAATTGCTTTCTTGGAATAACGGGTGAAAGTTATTCCGAAGTCTGGGTAGGAGTCCATTAATAATACATTTCAATTTCCAGTTGTACGAAAATAGTTTTCAGAAGGAAGTTTTGCTAGATGAACAGCTGATCTGTGAAACTGTTTTACCTGTTCTGTGAAAATTATGTGAAGCCTGACCAGGGTGCAGAAAAATCTGTGATACATTCTGGGTTTCTGGAAAAAAAGTGAACTGTTTTTTTGGTGGATTTTAAGGATACCATGGCTAGCTCAGAAAAGACAGACCTGTTTTCCATTCAAATGTTTCCCTGTAAAGAATTGCTGTGAAGAAATTTGATTTAGTGAAGTTTGCACATTTGCAGTTTAACACATTTATGCTCTTTTGACTTAAGTAACTTCTATGCCTCTAGTAATCTTAAATGTGTGGTTAAACATCATTACAATGAAAAATAGCAAGCATCCTCTTTTATATTAAGCTATTGTCATAGGTAAGTGCCCCAGTACATAATTTTTAAACCTGCAGTCCCCAGGTTCGCTTTTTAGAAGGATTTAGGGATAAAGCTAATCCCAAGCTTTTCAAGTGGGATTCCCACATCAAACCTGTGTGCTAAAGTAACAAGATGTGATGGGTAACTAAGAGGCCCTCCATTAGTTTCTCCAGCAAAAGAAAGCTGCTTCCCACAATGAAAATCTATAAGCCAAGAATGTGGCAAAGACAGAATATATAACTTGCCAAAGTGCAACCTCTGTTACTTGAAAAGTATTATGTAGTCTTTATATTTTTCTAGCAGTTGGCATAAAGTTAACAGATGGTAATAAAACCCCTTGTCTCAAGGTACTTAAAATTTAACTCTGAGGGATTTATACGCAATATGATGGGGAAAATAGTTACATTTACTTACAAGTAACTCAACATAGAGAAGGTATTTGCTGCAGGATTTTAAATGCAGAGAAATTAAACTGAACTTCAAAATTCTGTGAGAGTAAACCATACTAAGTTATTTCAGGATCAAGACTTAAAATATTTCTCATTTAGTAACAAGTAATATGACTAACTGCTAAAAATTCCTTACATTCAGTGAAAGGCATGTTTGTTGTTAATTAGAACTACGAGTAAGGCTAAATGTCAGCTATGTTAGACTTGCAGAATTTTCACCTAAACATACCCTTTATGGGGTCAGGTGAAGCCTGTGGCACTAATGCTACCGAGCATCTTCCCCAAGGCACTGCCCTTTCCCAGGAATATAGGAATGCCCCCTGTAACAGCAGGAAGGAGTGTTATACCATGCCCAGCACCAGTAGAGCTGAGCAGCAGTTCTCCAGGAAATGCAAACCAGTGAGTCAGGGAGAGCCACAGCCCTTTGGCCGAGGTCGGGCTCCAAAGAACACCTTGGGGTCATCACCTGGCTGCTGCTTTTCTGACCTGGAGGGAACACAGAGTAGAACTCCCCTCCCCGTGTGTTCTCACTGCACACCTCTGCTCTGACACCCAAAGTCAGATAAATACCTCACTGAATGACACAGGATTTACCTGCATTTTCCCAACTGCAAAGTGAGTATCACCTGAGTATATCCCTCGTTCAGGAACTGTCTGGACACAATCCCATGTGCTCCGGGATGACCCTGCCTGAGCAGGGAGGTCGGACCAGGTGCGACCCAGTGCGGTTCCTTCCAGCCTGACCCACTCTGAGTCACCAGAAGGAAGCAGCCTTTAGATGCCCTTGAACAAGCTCGGTGGTGGCCAACGCGTGCTGCTGCAACCGTGACAGCCCCAACCAAACATTTACACCGTCCCAGAACACCCAAACCCAGCGGCCCGCCCGCCTGCCCTCACTCAGGGCCCTGCACCCCCGGCCGGACCGCGCTGTCCCCGCCGGGCAGCGCCGACCGGGCGCGGAGCCCCAGCCCCGTCCCCGCCGCCCCTCGCCCGCCCCGGTACCGCCGTCCCGCACCGTTCAGGCTGGCGCTGGCGACGAGCCCCCCGCGGGCGGCGCGGCCGCTCAGCGATTCCCGGCAGAGCAGGGGCCGCTTGGGGTCGAGCGGCACCTTTTGCTGGCTCCTTGCGGCCGCCGGGGCGAGCGGCCGGAGCGGGCTGGGCACGGCGTGGGCCGCGGCGGACACGAAGGGCGCGAAGGGCCCGGCGCGGGCGGCCACGGACAACATGGCGGAGTCACCGCGGCGACCTTCCCGGCGGGGCGGGGCCGTGACGTCACGGCGCGCGGCTCTCGCGCGGGGGTGACGTAGCGCGGGGTTGGTGGCGGCGGCGGGTGCCCCGTGAGGGGGCGGGGTGGTGGGGACAGATTAAGTGGCTTCGTGGTTATTTTCCCTTTCCCTGCCTTTTTATCCGTCCCTTCTTCTCACAAAGAGTAGTCGAGCGCTATTGCAAACACGATTTTTTCTCTTTAAGTGCCGTTGTCTGAGGTATTTCTGTTCGCTGGTTCCGAAGGGCAGTGAGTGGGTTGCAGTCCCGTCCCACAGTGCCTGTGATGATACTTGATAGCAAATCTAACTCACCAAACTTCGGAATATTTCAACGCAGGGTTCGTGAAACGCTGCGGGCACGTGTGAGTGGCTCCTGTGCCTTTCCTGCAGGACACGGATCCCTTTAAACACTGTGGCCCCAAAACACCCTGGAGGGATCAACGTGTTTTATTCCTTTGCTGCTCCTATGGTGGGATTGAGAGAAGTGTAAATACTATTCAGAAGCAACAATTAAAAGAAAAATGTGTCATTGCTAGCATGATATACGCCCTTTATTATTCTGCCTTTGTACCGTGTATAATTTTTGCCTCCTTTTATTTCTTTCTCTTAGCTTATTTATTTAATTTCTTTATCTCTTTATAGTCCTGGATCAGTTGGAAGGTGGGGGGGGATAAATAATTTGTTTTAGTTTGTCGTAGGAAATTGGCTGGGGGATGGATATTACTTCCAGTTTTACAATGCAAAGCATGTTTTAAAATGCACATGCAGTGTTCAAACCCACATTTCTCCGGGCACCTTCCAGCTGCCACAGCTCCAGTGTTTTCCATTGCACATCAGCCCCTTTAGTCTGGGGCTCAGACTGCTGGGGAAGTCAAACAGTTCCCCAAAACTCATTCTTATCATCAGTGATTAGGAGGGCGAAGGAACACAACAGCTGTCACTGCCAAAAATATATTTCTTTTCTCAATTACAGACAGGGGCAGAGATGCAAACATAGTCTTTATCTTAATATCTTGATGAAGATATAATACGTTATTTTGAAAAATTCCTGCTGGATTTTTTTAAGTAGCAAAAATGCTGAATAAAATGCTCTGGGTTTAGTTTTTTTTTTTTTTTTTTTGAGGGATGGGGAGCACGAGTGGATACAGGTAAATCAAAGTATAAAAAAAATATTGGGTTAATACTAAAGAAAATATTTTGGTAGATTTGAATATTTTTCTCTTAAAAATACAGCTGGTCTGATAGATAGCAATAGATTTAGCTTGACCTGCTAAGGTAGTTCTAAAATAGGTAATGGTGTTATTCTGTAGAGGGGGGGAATAAAAGGGGGCTTTTTTTACTTTGTTTTTGAAAGTACATCTTCTAAGGCGATATGCCAGCAACAGGCAAGAACGAAATATCAGTTAATTTCTGTGTGTGGTTCCTTTAATTAGATAATACATGTGATTTCACCCTTTTGACTGCACAGAAGAATAGTCTGAAACAAAACAATACTGCTGCCAGCTCCTTCCCCCCTGCCACAAGCAGCAAATGACACCCTCCGGGCAAATTAAACCCAATTCCTCTCCCAAGGGCCATTCTGGAGGTGGAGGTTCAGTTCATAAAATGAATCTTGGCAGCCCCAAGCCATTCACACTGAGGAAGGGCAGCACTTTTGGAGATAAGGCAGAATGCCGTGGTGGTTGTTGCTCCCTTTGCAGCAGGAGCTGCTGGCTGGCTCTGCAGGGCTCAGCCTGGGAGCACAGGCAGGATTCCGTGGAAGGCACGCTGGGGGACAGAACCTGTGGCTTGGACCTTGTTGGAAACAGCAGCCCAGCTCTCAGAGTCCTTCCCATGGACAAGGTTCCAGTTCTCTGTGGTGACCACTCTATGTGGGATGATGGTTCTCACCCAAAACTTGTTTGGGTTTATTGCAAGGCTAAGAGGACAGTAGATACATCACACAGATGAACTCTGGACTAAAGGAAGGAGCCATTCTTTGACTAACGATTCAAGAGAATAAATAAAATCTGTGGAGGTTTTTGGGGGGGTTGTTTTTGTTTGTTTGGGGTTTTGGTGTTTCTGTTTATTTTTTGTTGGTTTGTTGTTTTTTTTTTAATTTCCCAAATTTATTTTACTTTATAATATCAGTCTCATGCTTGACTTGTGACAGCTTCCAATGGTAAGATTTAGTTTGGTACCAGATGGATATATTAGTGAGTGCATACCTGCTCCAGTCTAACCTTTGGACTATTTCAGGCTTCTAAAAATTTCCCAAAATACAGGACACACTTGACACAGAGATATGTTTGAACACGTTTGAGCTGAACCATTTTTCTAGAAATCTAACCAGAATTTCTCAGCTACCCAGCCCAGTCTGTTCATGCAAGGCTGTGAAGCTTTAGTGGTTCATACTGGCTGTATGAAGAACTATTGTTTTGAAAACTAGCTATTGCTAATATTGCTGCTACTGAATTATTTTATGATTGTGCATTAAAAAACCCCTGTCTCTATGGATGGTAGATTAAGGACTGGCCTTATTAAGATTTATTTAAGTTTGACTTTTTCATTTTCGTTTTAACTGTTGTAAACCATACTGAAATGTGGTAGTTCTAATTAAGTGGGATGGATCATTCCACTTCCAGTACTATTGATCTATAATTTATTTCTTTCCCAGCACATTTGTGACATCTAAGCCTGAGTAGATAATGATTTACCCAACTCAGTTCACTGTACTGTAAGTGTAGTAAGTAGAGGTGTAGTAATTATAAGACATCATAATAACATTCTAGAGAAAAGGTAATTTTTAGAAACTACAGGGGCTATGACACAATATATCTGTGGAAATAAACAATAATCGGGGGGGGGAAACTAGGAAGGCCTATTTTAACATCACACATTTTATAAACATAATTTCATTTAAGAGGAAAAGAACTACAGAAATGTGATCTTATTTTCTATTCTCTAACAGATTACAAAATTTCATTGTCACAGTAAAAATCTGATCACAACTGAACAAGTTCTAGCAGGGAACTAGCAGTTCTGCCAAGTTTCTGCCAAGGCCGTCAGCTGTTAGTATGCTGTAGGTGTATTTGGTGGTTCACCATGAAACTGAGGATCAGAGCTAATGTTTGTAGAAAGGTTTGTGAGCAGTTGTGGGGCTTGGGGATTTTTTTTGTTGTTGTTTCATGGAGTTTTTTGTAAGGATTCTGAGTTTTGACAGTGATGCAAGTGTTCAATTTGCTAACCCAGCTCAACTGTTTGGCAGATATGGTCTCATCCCAAACAGTATATTTTTTCTGACTGAGGGCCATTCTAGAGATTTTTAGCAAAATGTGTTTGCTACTTTTAGAGCCTTCTGACAAAATGAGGTAGCTATGATGGAACTGTAGTGATGGGACAAGGAGTAGTGGGTACAAATTGAAAGATGGGAAATTTAGGTTAGATATTAGGAAGACATTCTTCCCTGTGAGGGTGGTGAGACACTGGCACAGGTTGCCCAGAGAAGCTGTGGCTGCCCCATCCCTGGAAGTGTTCAAGGCCAGGTTGGATGGGGCTTTGAGCAACCTGTGCTAGTGGGAGGTGTCCCTGCTCATGGTGAGTGCATTGGGATTAGATGGTCTTTAAGGTCCTTTCCAACTCCTTAATGTTCTATGATTCTATAATTTTTTTGGAAAACACAGTTGTAAATGTTTTAAAGACATAAGACTGATTTCAAATTACAGTGTGGTTAGAAGATGATTAAAACCTGAAAATGTTTCAGCAAAAAGTAACTACCTTCTGTTTTCAGTTTAAAAAAGAGTAATCTTAATTTTAAAATGACTAAGCGTGTTGTGGTGTGTAGGTGTTTCTTTGAGAACTGTTGTTCAGGTTATGTTGCTGAGCATCAGTACTGAGCAAGTGTTTTCCAGGCAAACATGAAAGTAAAATGCCAGTATGGTGTTGTGTAAACTATCTATACAGACCTCTGTGATTGCTTTTGTGCATTTGTAAGAGTGTTAGCCTCATGAAAATTTATACTGCTTAATGTTCCCATCCTTCTAAAATAAGTTAAAAGTTCATTTGCATTAATACAAAAGCTGTAAGATGTCAGGGCTGCAGCATTATGGAATAGTTGCAATGTATTGTTGTAATGCTTTTGGGTATGTGCAGTGCCTTTCTCCACATAGTATTTATTCTTGTGCTGGTTTTCTTTGGAGATGAAGTGCAGAACTTGGATGGCTTTTTCCTAAAATATTGGTCACCCCAGGCAGTTTGATCTTAGCAAAAATTTATCTTTCTTTCAGTTCTTTGCCATCTTGCATTATTTTTATGCTCTGAAAACTCAGTGCTACTAAACTTGAGACTTTTGCTTTTTGGTTTTGCAGTGTTGATAATTTCATTTCTCCCTGAATAAGCTTATTCAGAAAGAAATAAAAACCAAAAACTCAATCAAACCACCAAACTCCAGCTGAGGAGTGCTGTTAGTTCAGGTATCCCCTGCTTCATCACACAGGTGTAAGGGGTGGTTTTGCCCTGAGCAAGAATTTTCTGGATGTTAAAATGGAAGCGTTTCCTTTCTTCACACTACACAGCTTTTCCTTTAAAAGCTACTTCTAGCAAGAGAAATTCATACTCTTTTATTTAGTGGTAATTTTTGTTTGTTTAGCTATGTTGTAGTTTTCTTGTGTGAACTTTCCAAAACAGGCTGTGTATCTTCAGTGCAGTAGCAAGTTCCAGGGTCTACATCCTGCAGGCATCAGATGAGCCCTTCCCATGCACTGACTATTTAGGTAAAAGCACCCTTCTCTCAGAGTGGCTCCAAAGGTTTGTGGTGCTCTCTTTGCAGAATTAACATTCATTACAGTGATTTCTGTTTTGTGGTGTGGCACTAGGGAGGCTGTCAAATAAATTTGAAGATGGATTTGTGGATGCAGTATAGTTTGTTTAAGGTTAAAATTGTGGTGACCTTTTGATATTTAGATGTTATTGTTCTTTAAAGATGGTCTATTTCTTTGACAAGTCACAGGATGTGATCAAAAGGAACATGTATGAAGTGTAGGGAATGAAGATGGACAGTAAACATGAGGGAAAAAACCCTACTAGCACTTGATTGGTCAAACATTCCTCTCTCACTCCTCAAATTAATTGAAATGACGACACCTCACTGCTGCAGTCTAATCTAAATTCAGGTCTTTCTCAGTCAAGGAAGATCTAAGTTAAAGTATCATGAGTGAAGAAGAGATCTGATGGCAGCTTTCTGCTACTCTTTCTGTTAGTGCAGGAGTTCACAGCTTTAGCAACCATCTTATTCTAAATCTCTTACATCCCTGCTCGATAAAGCCAAGATATATTACCTTGAACAGAAGGGCATGGAATATCTGCTTCTGGCAGACATGCACTCAACGTTTTGAGTATAAAATGAGATAAATACAAAGAAAGCATATTTCTCCTCCCTGCACAGAAAATATTTAGTAGAAAAATCAAAGTAGATGAAGTATTCCATTGGGCAGGAAGAGTGGGATTTTCAGAGTCAGATGTAGAGAGGAAAGAAAATAAAACCACTGAAGTAAATTAAATTAAAATAAAAAGACCCGGCCTAAGGTTATGTCAAAGATTTACGTAATTGTCAGATGGACAGAAAGAGTCGTACATATGTGAGATTGATAAGGTCTGATCACATAAATCAGAAATGGCACCAGAGGGTGTCTGACCAAGCAGAAGCCAAAGGCTAGATGATAACTGCCTGGGGCAACATCAAAGGCTGCTCAGCAAGGCAGCAGCTGAAGGCTCAATGAAGTTGCCTGGAACATCATCAAAGCATTGGTTTGAGAAAAATGTTTTCTACCTTTCTCCTGTTTTCTCTCTTTCCTAAAAAATCCCTGACCACCTTTGCCTAAAAAGTGAAAGGCTTGTACAAAGGAGAATTCTGGCTTCCTTTGCTTTGCTTATGTATTTATTGCAATTAATGCACTTGAAGAACTCCATCTTGTGTCTGGTGCCCAGCTGACAATGTTTGTGGGGGTGGGAGCAAGAAATTCTCCCCCCAGCTATACCTAGGAAGGAGTTAGGAATTACTGCCTCTTCCCAGGCTGCTGAATGGCTCTGCCCTGGTCAAACCCCAGGTGTTATTTCAAGCTTTATCTGTCTGTACCTGCTGGAACAACTCACTCTTCTGCCATTGCTAACAAATCTCTCGTAGCTTCACAATTGAGCACAAGTGTTACAAAAATAGAGTATTTATAACATTTCAGAGGACCTTAAATTATTGGTTAGTCAGGACAGTGATTGTTCTAGGACTAAGAAAAGCAGAAGCGGGGAAAAAGAATAGTGGCATCTGAGCTAAGCGTGCTGCTTGATGTAGGGTCAAAAAATCTCACCTGCTACTATGCTTCTATATAGTATTATGTATTTGTGCCACCATGAAACCGTGGGTGAAGTGGCAGAATAAGAATGGCAACATAAAAAGAGCGACAAAGGAAATCGCTTTTTCTCAATTTTATGGTGTATAGTACAGATTTTGATCATCATTAGGCTTTCCTGTAAGCTTTTCCCTGATGCAGGGTTGCTGGACCTTGGCTTCAAACCAGTGTAAAACAGGCATAAAGCAGATAATGGCAAAGGAAGAGCTTTATTGTAATGCTTGGAGCTGTTGGCAATACAGAGCCACACCATTAAGAGCTAATGCAATGAAAGTGTCCACCTGTGATAACTTTCTCTCTTTCCTCCCCCTTACAATAGCTGTGCAGAGGCTTTGCCTGTAGCCTTTTCTCATCAGGATGCTTAAGTTGAATTGTAGGACCTGATTCTAAAATAAATTGTAACATATTGCACAATAAGTATCTCCCTTGGTTTGGGCTGGATTGCTGCAGATCTGGGTTACTGTCAGGGGCATCTAGTTTAAAAATGTCGTGCTGAGGATAAAAAGCTGTCCCTGGTCTCAAAGTGTGGATTGATCTCTGTGTGCCTCAGGGAGTCAGGAGCAATAATGTGTGTAACATGTGCCTGAGGTGAGCTAATTGCACACTGTCCTCTTAATCATCTAAATGTTCTTATGACTATTGCTAAGCACTTGCTTCAATAGTATCTTGTGAAAACCTGCCTGTAATGCAAAAGATTATTTTTTTATTATCTGCCTGTTGTTTTTTATGTGATGCCTTTATTTTCTGTCCTTACATATAGAAAGGATAAATAAGAGCCTTTTCCTTTCTTTTTATGCTTAGTTAGGAGAATAATTATGCTACTGAGGCTGTTTCTAATGGTTCCCAGTGGAGTTACTCCAAGTTTTTAGATGGGTTATATTTCATACTTTCATACTTCTAGTGACCCTCAGTGCAGAAGTATACATATACTAATGAAATCAGCCGAGGCAAACTTACAAAGCAGTCTCCACTCAGGGAAAAATCAAAATATAATATGAAAAGAATTAGAAAACTTTTTTTAAAGTTAGGATGAAATTTAGTATTAAAAAGTACAGGTCATACAGAGATTCACACCAAATGTTTCTACCACAAATTATAGATCTGTCATCAGATGTGACAGGAGAAGAAAGAAATCTAGATACATGGTGGGTGATCAAAGTATAATGGTGCAATGTGTGTTAAGTAGGTCAGTGGGATACTGGGATGCATGAGATTTTCAGGAGGTACAAGAAATAATAATTTCATTATACAAAGCCATTGCATGCCCGTGTAAGTAGGAAGTTCTTCCTGTGTCACTGAATGTGCAGATATTTTTCCCAATTTGCCAAGCTTAACATTCAAAACAGTTCTTTGAGTGGGTCTCTCTGGGTAATCTCAGGGGGTCAGATGCTGATCTTGGTTGTCACAAATTTCTGTGGAATGCTTATTCAGTTAAACAATTACTCTGAATTGAACAGCGCAATCAAGAGCAAATACACTGATTTCAGTTATTGAAACGTATATTTAGCAAAGGATGGTAATGTGAATAAAAATGTAGATTATGATTTAAAGCTCATTCAAAGGAAATGCCTAATTACAGAAGCATTTTGGTTTTCTCCAGGCAGGGATATGGATTAGTTTAATGATGTTGATGCGGGGTTATCTGAGAAGGAAGGTGAAAAGGGGTGAATTTTACAGTGTTTATGTAAATGCACATATATAATTTTGTCCTATGTTCTTGGAACCTGCATTGCTGCCAGTGGTAACTATGTGTGTCTTACTGAGATATAGATTATTAGTAACAAATATTAATTGTACTAGCTAGGATAAGGTGGGCTGATACTGCCTTTCCATTCATATTAGTTCTCTTTTCTCTGTATACTGCTACAGGCTCTTCATTTTTCTTTCTTATTTTACTTCAGTTATTGCAATTATGCTGAACAGTGATAAAATATGTCATGGTGTTGTGAAGATGCATTGTGTGAAAACAAGGAATCTGAAATTTTCACTTGTGTACTGAAGTCTGAAAAGATAAAAGATAATACATTATAAAAGGCTCCAGTTTCCAAAATGTCCTTCACTGAGGCACTTACTGATTCTGCATTATGGCCCTTCCATGCAAAAAGTTGCTGGCTTTCTTGAAACAAGACTTGGAAACTGCCTTGAGGTGTAAAATGGATAATATGATATAAGAGAAATGTTAGTAATTGATCATGAGCCCATTTTTCATGAGTTTTATGCAGGGTAATGAGAGGAGTTACTACTGTTGCAAGGGTATCTCAAAAAGTAGATGGTACAAGCTGTGTCACATTTCAAAAGGAATATATTGCTACCTGCCCTGAAAATTAAGAGCATAAAGAGGTGCCAGAGGACTCAGAGGAATGTTGGCAGGCAGCTTTCAGCCCAGAATGAAAGCACTGTAAGGTCAAAGCTCTCAGATCCACTAATCCCAAACAGATTGGTTCCTTTGCCATCATTAGCTTATGTGGGGCACATATAAAATCTTGAAAAAATAGCAGTACCTTCTTTATTGTCAAGAATAGCATGAAAAGAACAGTGTGAACGTAGCATAGCAGAGCTAGCAATAATTTATTTATTATCTAAATTTAAAGTAAATAATACTTCAGAGTAAAAAAGT
The DNA here is from genome assembly GCF_001604755.1 of Lepidothrix coronata. Lineage (NCBI taxonomy): Eukaryota > Metazoa > Chordata > Aves > Passeriformes > Pipridae > Lepidothrix > Lepidothrix coronata. The sequence continues at coordinate 2,066,896 of NW_016690333.1, read as the reverse complement.
TCTCTTGTATTTTATCTGGGCTCACTTTATCCAGTGTTTTGCCAGACATAGCAAGTATGTGAAAGGATGTTGGTTACAGGAAAAACTGGGGATTCTAAAATGCTGCTTTTTGTTTTCAGAATTTCACTTTAGGGACACTATAAGCAGAGAAGCTTTTAAAAGTGTGAACAGGGTGATTGTGTTTGTTTCTTTAACAGCCTCATTGAAGTGTTTTGCTCAGGTTTGTCTGTGCAGGAAGATTGACCACAGAGCCACATTAGAATACATCCCCAAAGTAAGCCACAGCTCCCAGTGGTCACTTAGTGCTGATTTCTCAGCCTCACTGGGGACAGTTCTGACACTCAATGTGTTGGTACAGATTGACTTCTGCCCACAAAGTCAGGCCCCTGAGATAAAAGCTCTTTGATAAAAAGAGGAAATCAGTTCAGCTGACAGTGTAGGCTCGTTTGGTAGTAAAAGCCACTGTAGTCTGGAGTAATAAATTAGTTATTAAAAAAACAAGACCACTGGCACAAAGTCAATGTGATGCTTAGGGGAGAAGCCATTTTTTCAATTTTTTTTTTTTTTGTTCTGGTTACTTCCTTTTTGCAAACTTATAGAAAACTTCTCATTGGCTGACTTCTCCCTTAATCTCCTTTTATCAGCTGGACTGATGTACTTCTCCCTAAGATCTTCAGAATGACCTGCTTGTTCCCACAGAAGCAGGGCTCTTCAGGTGACCTTCCTCTTCTGGTTTGTGGTCTCACTCTGTGCTTTCGATTCTTGGAAAGAGTGGTTCCAGGAAAATGCACTTCATGTGCTCTCAGCTTTGCTTTTTCTTGCACATATCCACGATGCTGCTGTAGCTTCTGATTTCCTTTTTCTCTGTCGCTTGATCTTGGTTTCTGGCCTTATCCCCTTTCTTTCCTGGTGCTGCCTCTAGCAATGAATAGGTCACAGAAGGATTAGTACAGGCCTGAGCCCATGGGTTTGCCAGAGTGGTTCACGTTCAGAAGTTTGGTTCATGCAGTAATGAAGGTCCCTGAGTGACATTGTCTTAGGAAAGGACTTGCCTGTTATCAGACAAACAGTTAAAACAGGGAAAACAAGATAGGCTGAGGGGAATAGAAGATATGCTGACAAATTGGAATAAACCCATGGATTCTGTAGAATATACTTGTCCAGATTTCTTAGAAAAATACAGAAACTACCTATGACATCAAACTGACTGAGATGGAAAGGAAAAAACAGCAATATATTCTGATTACCTTGTTAAAACGGAGTCACCCCGATTCCATAACAGCCTTGTCCTTGGTTCAAAGAAGCAAACCCCCATTACTTCAGTTTTTAAAACATATCAAAGCAGGAAATAACAGTGGACAGATGAGGACTGTCAAACCATAGGATTCCAGGGATCTGATCTGAAGCAGATCTTGGGGAAACTGAAGTCATGAGAACGGGTTGGCACTCAGCAGCATATCCCAGGATTCAAGGTGGCTGCATTTCTAGGTTTGATGCTGTTCTTCACAGTGTAAGATGATTATCAAAGAAAATTCCATCATGATTCGTGGACTCTTTTCTTGGGTGTCTGACACACTGCAGGGTCTGCTGTTGGGGACAGGCTCCTCTGTGGACCATTCCCTGCCTGAGCCTGGGCACAGAGCTGTGGGTGGCACCAGGGAACTCCTCACATGGCATGTGGGTTGTTGTCTGGCTCCTCTCAGTTTGCTGGTGTTAGTATACCTGGTTTTGAATATTAGTTATACAAAGTTTGAATTAATCTGTTAGGAGAGCTTAATTCCCATTTGTTCTTTGTTATACTAACTTTTATTTATTTATTTATAGAAACAGGTGATCTCTTGTCTATATACTGATTTTGTTCTCTGGCAGAAAGCTCAGCACAGTGTGATAGTTATAGTATCATGTCCAAATTTACTTTCCTGAATACAGAATGAAGAGACAAAAGTAACATTAGTTAGAGTTCAAAGTTATTTTTATGCTTTACATAAAACATAGTGAATACAGGATCACTGAATCCCATTTTCAAGGCAGTTCTGTACTGGCTGTTTTTCAATACATTGCTTCTTAGCAGAACAGGTTATAAATCGGTTTATGGATGTTTATGAGCTCTCCTCTATGATCTGTGTAATAAATATGTGGGCTTGAGAAGCAGTGATTTTTTTCAAGGGATTTCACATGTACTTTTTCTGTTAGTATTTGTTAAATTAAAGTGCAGGAAATAACAAAGTGTAAATTTACTTGCATCTAGTGAGTTCTGTAGATGATACAATTTATTTGCTGGATGGGATCCTGTACTTCTATAAGTATATTAATTTACTAGCTTTGAAGGGATGGACATCTGGATTTGGATTAACTGGAGTTCAATATTTGGAAGAGCTGGCTGCAGTCTTTGTTTTCATGTACATATTTGTGTAACCTTGGAGATCATTCTTTCTCTTTTCTTGTTTACTTTTCCTTTTTTTTTCTTCTTTATTTTTTTAATTTTAAGTAGGATTTTTGTTTTGTGTCGAGAAATAAAACCAAAGGACCTCAATAGCTCTGAGGATTTAGACCTCCATCTCCCTCTGCTTTAATTTCCTAGGAGAGCTTCTTCTGGAAAAGTATGATCTGGTATAAATTCATTCACTTCAGAGCACTCGACTCTTTAAGATGCTTCTTGGGTATTTTTCTTTTACTTTTGGTTAATGCTGCTTAATAATTGATCTCTCTATCTACCATGACTTCCCTTTCCAGAAGAAAAAAGTGATTTGACATATTGCTTTTTTAAAAAGCTTAAATTAATGAACACAGTAAAAGAAAGCATACTGGTAAGCAGCTTCCTGACCTAAAGAAGCAATTAAAAATAAATCATCCATCTCCAAGAAAGATAAAAATAATATTCAGTAAGAGTTGTTTCCGCAGCTTGAAAGCAAGAATAAATTTCTTAAAGTAAAATGAATGTTATAAGCACTTACTTTTGTGGAAGGAAAAAAGAGCCTAAAAATACTTAATGCACTAATAAAACAAGAGCAGTGGCTGAAATAGCATAATCCTTTCCTCTTCAAAATATGGAAACAGGAAGGAATGGAATAGGGAAATAGACCTTTAAGTACTGAAATTTATCACCTTAAAGGAACTGCTCTGAAGCAGCACATCAGCAGTGTTAATGCTGGCAGGAAAGGCTGTCTGTGGGAGCAAAGTGCAAATCACTTTTCCACCTCAAGTGCCCATCAGATTCACACAGAAGTACATGATCAGATTGTCCTTGTCCCTTCAGGACAGTGACACACACCTTGATTCTCATGGGTGTCTGAGCTGAAATCTGTGTTCCCTTCCTGCTGTGACCATGCTGCCTGATGTTAGGGCCAGACCCAGCTCTCACTGAAGTCTGCTTTTTCCTTCAACAGAGTGAATTGGGCCAGCCATAGTTACTTATGATCCCTGTCAAAAGAAGTATCGGTTTCAGTTACTAGTGATGTCCTTTCAGTTTGTAAAATAATTTGGCACTGTAGTGGAGCCTATAAATACCAGATTGGATTGCCATGGCAATTCTTTTTTAATGCCTGAAAGAACAGTGTCAGCCTCAGAGCCACAGCCAGCTTGGAAATGAAGTGGCACCTGAGCTGGTCAGGAGGAAAGGAGCAGACCATTTATTAGAAGCACTAAAGGATGGAGTTCAAGGCAGTGGGTCAAGGATGAAATCCTGGCACTATTGAGCTCACCGAGTTGTATGTTGACTTAATTGGAGGCAGAATTTCACTTGAGATTTCCCTGAATAAGGGAAATTCTTTGGACACTTGACATGTGTCCACCCTCTTGTCACCTCTCCCTCATTCTTCTCCCTCCTCTTTGCATTTCAATATTAGAAATTGTCGGATAATTTATCAGTTCTTTTTGAAACATGAGAAAACCTGGCAGAGGGTCCAAAGATGAAAATAACTCATCCTACAACAGTTTCATATCCATGCTAATCATTAATTTTGAGTAAAGGTGGTTTTCTTTTTGAACTGCTCCTCAGAACGTCGTGTCTCCATGTGACTAATAGGACTTGATGGGCAGGACAAGTCTCCCAGGAGTCCTCAGGACAAAGAGAAGCATTGCTGGAAGTTGTGAGTCATCCAGGGCAATCCAGACACTCTGCAAATAGTTGTGTAGGGACTTGGTGGCTTTTTTTCATTGCAAGATCCCCTGTGATAATGTCCCAGAATCTGAGGCAGGTATTTACTTGATACAAAAGGCCCCATCCCTTGCAAAAGAATTCTGACAAGTAACCGAGAACTATATATGACTTCAGGTAATTATTTTAATTTCCCAATTCCACATAGATTTGCTTGAATGGCTAAAGAATTATAGATTGGAGTTCAGTCAAAGACAACCGTCAGTTACATTTTCTCAATAGTTGTATTGAAGATTTTAAGTGGTTCACAAAAATGCTTTTTACATTTTTAAATTACTTCATGAGTATGGATCAATCAGCAAAATATAGCAGTAATGAGTTCCTTTTAATAGCAAAGAGCTCACTAATTACCATGCTGATTATATAAACCAAGTTTTTAGCCAACAAAAAAGCTCCTGCAGGCAGTGTCCTTCCACCTGCTGATGGGGCTGGCAATTCTAATTAAAAAATAAGAGGAAGTAATTTTTCTTTTTAGTCTGTTTCAAATCTTAGGGAAAAAAAGATTGCTCACTCATTCTCTGTATGTGACATCGTCTGAACTTAGTAGATGCTTCCACAGGTCTCTGAAAAGACTGACACCACCAAAATTTCAAAAATAGCTGACCAGAAACACTGGGGTTTTTTCTGTTCTATTGAGGTCTTCCAGGTGTGAGCTTTCACCTGGGGCCTGCCACTGGCTCAGCTTGACAGCGAGGAGATTGCCCACAGTCCCAGGAGAGGAGGTCTCTTGTAGGCAACGTGAGCTGTGCTAAAATGAAACTTAAATAGACATCTGAAAAATGCTCTGGGTTCTTGTTGTGAAGCCAGGGAATGGGGTGTTGGTTGTGGCATTAGGCTGGAGTTTCAGAAATCCATGGGCAAACTGTTTTGTCTCCATGTCTCATCTGAAATGTGCCTTGTTAATCCATGAGAAATTGTGAAGTGCTTAGTGGGGCTAAATAGGGTAATTAGGTAGTCTTAGGCAGAAAGGAGCAAAGGAAAGCAAGTCTGAAAGATTTTTTTATTATTATTTTTGTCCTGCGTTCTCTATCTTTCCTTATTTTTCAAAGGATAAATTAGTTCTGGCAGATGCTTAAACCCCTTTTCCTGTAGATAATTTGGAAGAAGAGAGAGGGAACAGTGGAGCATCCCCTGGGACTGCTGCCTGATGTAGACCTAGTGAGTCCATGCCACTCATGGCACTAAAGCCTTATTGCTTCCTAAAATAATTAGTTCCTGTTGGATTTATGGCTATCACACAGATTAGATTGTTGATGTTATGGAAATAGTAGTTGTCCAAAAGCTAATTTCCACAATTTATTTGTCTGACTTCTAAGGAATTTCTAATGCAGTTTGACCTTTATTTTGAATCAAGGTGGGTTTTCTAAGTTGTGGCTCAGCTGGGAAAGGTTCATAACACATATTTCAGAACCTGTAAGCAAGGATGTTGGAGGTGATGCTGAACACTTAGCAATAAGAACTGATGCAAATCCCAGTTTTATCTAGGAAAATCAGACATGACAATGTTACTGAATATTCACTGTCTCTTTTGAAATGTGTGTGTGTGCTCAGCCTTGCTTCTTTTGGATAACTATATCAGAAATTCAAATCCTTAGTCACATTCCAAGCAGAGACCAGGATGTGTACAAACTTCTTGCTTATGTGTGAAACAACAGGGATTGCTTTTTCCACAGGTTTTGTTTTGTTCATTGGGTAAAGAAAGCAAATCACTTTTAGGTCCTAGAAAACCAGTATTTTTGTAAGTAGCATGATTCTTTAAAACATAAATGAGAATCCTCTACCTTACTTTTCTCTGTAGGAAAATAGAAAACTTTTCTTCTGTAGGAAAACCCTTTTTCTGTTGGAATACTGACATTCAAAAAATCTTAACTTTTAAAAAGAAACATAAGAAATTGAAAAGATGGGTATTTCATTTTAGTGGTACAAAATTGTTTATTTTAATGCTGGGCACAGAATATTAATGTTTATGCACAGAGGAAAACATGTAAGACCTGCATTATTGTACATTTTATTTATTTTGCCTGCAGGCGCTAATTTCATTCATTTTTATTGATTTAAAGAATGCATTTGAGCTGAGTTAGTATGCTTAAAGGCACCAGCAAGTGATATAATAGGACTGTACCTGTAGTTCAGAAGGAAAAGATAAAAGGAAAAGAAACCGTTATTCCTAAGGAGAATTAAAAAGGAGGGGAGGAAAGCCCTTTTTAATAGTGATTCATTTTCTTCCTTTTTAGTACAAAGTGATAAAAGGAAATAAGTTCATGTTCCAGGCCTCAGACAAAGTGTAAGGTCATTTATGAGGATGTTATCTTCATGGGTGAGGAAAAGTTTGTCAGAAGTGGTTAATGTTGAAAGTATGGAAAGCGGATTAAAACATCACAAGGAAAAACCAGACTGTCAAGATGACAGAATAAACCTGTATACCTATTTTCCAATTTTCATCTCAACATGAAAACACAGCGTGATCATGAGTTTCAGTGATAAGAAACAGAATATATCGGTCAGCAGCTTGGTAGGAGGGGAATCATGTTTTTATGAAGCAGATATTGGGTTTCATAAAACGGAAATGTATTCCTAAATTAATGGTTGTGTTCTCTGTTGCAAGAACTGTTTTTAGATAATGTCCAGTTTTTACTTGGACTGTATGAAAAGTGACAGAAAGCCTCCTTTCCAAATACACGTCTCTGCACAGGTTCCTGGTCCCTGAGGTGAGTTTTGAGCAAGGCCATTGTATTAATTGAAGAACAAGGGCCAGGGAGCAGCACATGAAAGGGAGATGGTTCCCGTTTGCAGAGCAGGGTGTGAAGGGGACAGAAGGTTCAGTCACCTGTATCCACATGGATACAGTGAAAGGGATGAGATACTGAGGGATTCGAAGGTGGGATGTGAACAAGGGCTGGACTCGGTCTGAAGGATGAATCCTCCTGATCAACATGTCCAGGTGTGTCCACAGGTGTGCGTTGCTGATGGCAAGAGAATGTGTAGATATCTGACCTCGTTTTGAGACACACCACCTTACCTGAGGAATTGAAAGGGAAAATTCCATAACAGCACTGTCCGAAGTGCTGCTACAAACAGAATGGCATTTTGACTGGAGTATTTTTATCAACTGTTCCATGCAAAAGTGGCTTTGAACCTTCACCTCTGGGTGGTATTTTAATTATCTCTCTAATTAAGAGAAGTTTGGCTCTACTTCAGATTTGTTATAAAAAAAGTACCATGATTTTTCTACTCTTGCTCTCTGGTTTCTTGCAGGGTTCCTTCTATTGACTTGTGCATGGTTTCACTGTGCAGTTAGAAGAAAATGACATTCTTCCTCTCAACCAAAGGGGAGAGTGTCTTGGGCATCAGTCCCATTTACCAAGTATTGCCATGAGATGTGTGAGTCTGCTGATGCCAGTTTTGTAAATTGTTTGCTGAAAAGAATGAATTTTAGAGGCATGCTTAAAAAAAATAAATGCCTTCACCAAAAAATACAAATTTTTGCATTTGTAGAATGGCAGCTTAATTATTGTGGAGAAATTAGATCAGTTTCTTATTGTCTGGGTAACTGTGCATTTTCTGTTTGGCTTTGGGAAGGTACTCCTCAGCAAATCTGTCCAAAATCATGGCACAGTACTTCAGTTATGCAGTAATATAAATCCATTATAAAAGTTGTCTTGGCTGGAAGCATGGGTTGTTTTTTACCTACCTGTTGGAATTCCATTTGATTTGCTTTCTTTGCCTTCCATCCCTCCTCATGAGTTTTTTTCCTATCTCATTGAGGAGAGAAATGAGAGATGCAAAAAATTTGAGAGAAAAGAATATTAATGGGGGTATATGACAGTTGAAATACATTTAAATTATTGTTTTGTATCTTTTGTCACTAGTAGTGCTTAATACCAGATTCTCTAGAGGCATATGATTAATACTGTTTTCATTTTCATTCCTGTGAGAGAGAAGTATTTTTTTCTACAGAGTTTTCCTTCTTTTTATTTGCATAATTGTCTGCTTTGAGTGTAACTGTAACAGAAAAACCTGTTAAAAGCATCATCTCTTTGTTCATGCATGACCCCTACTGCATATTTTGAACATCATTAGGATTTTTTTTTTTTTTTAATTTGCAGCAGTCTTTTGAAATTGCAGGGATTTTTTTTGGATGAAATGTAGCGTGGCCAAATAATAACTGCACTTTTCCTCTTTGTCCAGGTGCTCTGTTTTGTTCTTTCTGTTTGGTTTTGGGTTGGTTTGTTGTTGTTGTGGGTTTTGTTGTGTTTGGTTGGATTTTTTTGTCGTTGTTGCTTTTTGTTTGTTTTTTTTTTTCCTAAACAGTTTCTTTTTCTCATGAGGCTGTAACTTGCCTGAGATATCTTGGAGCGGAGGGAGTTGCTTACCCAGGGATATATTTTGTTAACATCTGCTGTGTAAATTCTGTTAACTGATCTATGTCAGCAAGTTCATAATTTCAAAATACTTGTGTTAAAAGGTCTGTTTTACACTGCTTTTTCTCTACGGTGAGTTTATGCAAGGCAATCTCCTCAAATAACTAGTTCCCTCCTTCCTTTGGGAAGGGTATTGGTTTCTCCTAGGGAGAGGAGAGAGCACTGCTGACAAAATGCAGTGCTCTGAGTCTCTGGCTCTGGAATTCTCTCCCCTGCTCCCTTGGTCAAAAAGCATCTAAAAAGCAATCTAGATTCTCACTGGAGTGTTTTTGTGGTATGTTTTGGTGCATTATGCTCCTGTGTATGGAAAAAAAGAAGAAATTTAATTTGGATTTTATGAGTTGTGAGTTTTGGTTGTGCTTTCAATGGCTGTAGGGGTGTAAAACAGGCTGGAAGTGCATTTATTGATCTCCAGGTAAATAATAAAATGTGATAATTTTCTATCTGCCCTGAGAAGTATGTGCTGAATGTATCACTCTTCTCCTTTCATGTGTTATGGAATTACTTAAAGGATTTTTGTTTTTTTAAGAGAATATTGGAAAAGAATTAACACCATAGTTCCACCAGCTTGAAAGTCGTGGCGATACATTTATTCAGAAGAAATTTCCTCTTGTGCTCTCTGGTATTGATGCAACCTTGTAGTTTGCTGTACAAGCAGCTCTATGCCAATTTTCACAATAGCGTTTGGCACTAAACTCTCCTGCTATTGGGGCCTTCAGGAGTTCCTTAGGTATACTGAAAGACTTCAGGGAATCAAATGAGCTCTATTAGTTCTGTATTTGCCTTTCAGAACATTTTCACTGTGTTTCTCACATGGAGCATCCTTAACTGAATGCTGGAAAATTCCTGTGGCTTATGAAATACCCCAGGTTTTTGTTATGCTTATAATACTTGCTGTTTATTTCTTTCTGATATCACAAATGTTTGCAGAGAAAACCCACTTTGACAGGTAATAACTGATTTAAATAGTCAGCATCAAATACAAAAGGTTTATGAATATTAAGCAAAACGTCTTGACAAAAGGTGAGAAGTCTTTGCAAGGGCGAGATAGTCTGCATGTTTCAATGTCTCTTTTAGTGGAATCATCTTTACTTTCAATTCCATCTTTAACGTAACAGACGTTCTGTAAATATTGTTGCTACTGACAAGAACATCAATTCTTGTTATTCATAAAGAGATTTTCAGTATCTGAGCAGTAAATAGCAAGCAGGAGGAACAATGGCTTGCATTTTTATTTTGTAACATACATCCCTTTGCTAAAAAAGGGAGGCAGAGTCAATTTGACACTTACCAGACCCATACTGCTTTTGGGAAAGGGCTGATTTTGAGCAGAAACCACAGTCAAGTAAAGGGAGGTAAATTTGTTAAAGCAGATTTATTTCCTTCATGTATTAGAAATTGTTTGCCAAATAAACATGATTGGGGAACTGAGATATTTTTGCAAGAATTATAAAATTAGTGGTTGTGAAGGGCTCACTTTACCAGACGGGATATTGAATAGTTTTGCTCAGAGTGATTGGTGTAAGGGGTGTGGATGTGGGCATTTCTGTGGACAAAAATCTAGCTCACATCAGTCTCCATGAGTAAGGCAGTAGTATGATTGTATGGCACTATCCACACTTCACATCAAGTGGGTGCACAAGAGTTTGCTGCATTGGAGTCCTGTTCAGTGCAGACATCAGTGAGTAAACAGCAATTTCAGCCAAACATGGGGGCTCAGTGGAGTGCTGTTGACACTGTTAAAGAGCCACATGTCCAAAAAGAAGGGTTTGGGATGGGGGTAGAAAGGTGGAGAATGGACATCATCTAGGAGTTGCTCAGTGGGTGTGGGAGGTGCCCTGTGGAAAGAAGGGGCAGAATATGAATGTGTACCTCCTCTTTCCAAATCCAGTGTCAGCCTCCCTCTCTGTTTGCCCAGGTCCAACCAGAGCTGCATCTCTCAGACATGGAAAATGCTTTCCTAAAAGGCCAGTGCATAAATGCTAAGGCAAAGCTATTAAAATCCTTAGAGTGTGGAGTGAGCTTATGATCTCAGGGCTGGAATAGAAGTTACTGACTGCTTCCCACTTTCTAGTCATTACAAATTTCAGGTGCTTGTCACGTCTGAGGATTTAAGTTAAAATTGGGAAAAAACCTGAGTCATTCTGACAGTACAACTTGACACATTGCCAGTGAAGTCTAGGCAGGAGCCAGAGCTGCATTAAACAGCTTAGTGTGGTGTTATCTTCTGCCTTTTTCAGCTGCAGAAATTGCTTTGCCTTGTAAAGCAGACACCACCAAACAGAGAAATGAGTCTGCATATATGCCAGGGGACACTGGGAGGGGAGCAGCGGGCCATGAAGAAAGGTCTGCTCCTGCCTTGGTAGCCCTGAAATATGTGGAAAATCAATTTGTTTCTGGTTTGTTTTTTGTTTTGTTTGTTTGTTTGTTTTTGTGGTTTTTTTTAAGGAGGGGGTGTTTAATTTTTTTTATTATTATTTTTAAGCTCCTTTCCTTTTCCAATGCCCAGAAATGCCTGAAAGTAATAAAATTTGTATTAAGTTTTGCATTTACCACTTTGTGTTCACACTTGTGCATGTAATTTTCATGCATAAAGTGGGAGGAAAAAGTGGTGTTCTGTTAAAAAATTCAGTTTAATCTGGTACATGTTACGTGATGAATAATAGCAATACTGACAATGCTGCATAAATACTCTGTGGCATGACTGCAGCAGTGACACTGTAGGTCTGATGTTACCTATTGGTGCTTTCAAACACTGGTAGATTCAGAGATGGTGTGGGAGCAGGTCGATACTTGTGTTTACTTTGCTTTTCAGAGGGGTGGTCCAAGTGTCATTAGATCTACTCATTAGATCTTTACAATAAAAATCATCTTCCAGCAGTTTCACTACAATATGCTTCTCACTGTGTCTTTTGTGAAGTGCACAAAATGATGAACAAAATTCTGAACTGAATGATGAACAACACAAAGAAGGGAAAACAAACATCTGCTTCCTGGAAACAAACATTCCTGAAATGTAAGGATTATTACTTGTAAGATGAGATGTTAGAGCTTGGAGGGGATAAACTATATTAACTAAGCCCTTCCCTTTTTATTTTCTATTCAATTCTGTTGTAAAAATAACGTTTTTTTTCGTCATTATGGATATATATATAGATGGAAGACCCTGTTCAAAATAAGTACAAGAGTTCTGCCTAATAATATCCAATGAAGCCACAGGGCACTTTTGAGTGTTGCAGTCAAGAGGACATACAGTTCATAATTTTTATTGGGGGTTTGCATCACTGACAGGAAAAGTTGTTCTCCCTCTCTTATTTTTGTGTGAGTATATGAGGTTGCTGGTCATAGGCAGTTTTAAGTCCTTCTAAATATGCATTTCCTTTAATTCATTAAGAGACTTTCATGTTCCAACATATCCATTACAATGACAAACTGACATTGTAAAATTAAAAAGCCTGCAATTACTCACTTGGTTTGTATTTTAATCAAAGCTATTATAATATGACTCTAGGGAGCCATAAATGGCAAAACAACGGGGTTGGGATTTATATGGGACTTCTGTATACAGAATATCTAAGTGGAAGGAGGTAGGGAAGAACAAAAACGTTGGATGTATCCAGGAAGGATAACTTCAAGTGTAGTTTGACCAGAGCCTAAAAAAGTCTCTGGCCAGCTCAGGATCAGAGAGATCCAAACTATCACAGCTTCTCCTTTATTTTGGCTTTTGGGCATTGAGACTGTCCAACAAAACCATGCTGGGCCAATACATTATTTTTATGAGTTATCATTTCATGAAGATCTTAAGGAGGTAAATAAATATAGAATAAAAATTTGCATGCATTGTGGCTGCTGGGAAGGTGGTAATTGTATCATTTACTTTTCTTATAAAGTGGGTGTGTGTATGTGGGCTTGTTTGTGTGTAGGCAGGAGGGGAGAGAAGTGTGCAGCCCCTCGCTTGTGGTTTGTGATTTCAAGAGGAATTTTCTCATTTGGTGTAGAGCAAGTTGGATTCACTGCATCTCTCAGGCTGCAGAGGTGGGACATCAAAAAGTGAGCAGTAGTGGGTACAGCCAGAGTGAAACTTGTTCACCCAGCCCTGAGAGGAGCTGGTGTTTCCACTGCACTCTTGGTGCAGTTGCACCTCCTGTCCTTGCTCAAGACATGTATTTTGGATGCTTTTCCCTGTGGAGGAGCAGGAATAGCTCGTGTGTCACAAAGCAGTTCTCTCCTAATTTTTATAGGAATTTTTATGCTTTTCTGTGTTGCCTACAGAATTTGCACAAGACTGTATAATTTTGAAGGAAGTTAAATGAATAAAACTGCTCTGACGCCGGGACGGCAGCTGCGCCTTAGAACTTCTTGTTTGTCTCTGGGTTTCACACAGAAACTAATGCAGATTTAATGACTATTTGTCACTCCCATGGCAAAGTTATGAACAGACATTCTCATTTTGGACCCAACTCTGTCTTTACAAAACATGGAATAGAAAGTCCTGTAAGGGAGGCAGCATCCTGCAGTGGCTCTTTCTTCGTGGAGTTCCCCTGTGGATCTGACTGAGATGGCCAAAGGTCACCAGCATCCACAGTAACTAACCCGGCTTTCTTGTAGATTTGTGACGAGCTGGAATTTGTATCTGCTCTTCAAAGAATATGCAAAACCTCCATAGGGTAAGATTAAGAGGTTCTCTGTAGAATTTAACGAAAGCAACACTAGCAAGTTAAGCACTGCTTCTCTTTTTGTTCTGCTCAGCTTGTTACCTGATGCATCAACCACCTGTCAATATTTAAGGTATCATGAGAGAAAGGGGCTTCCTATATTCTGTGAGCAGTTGCAGGTACAAAGTTGGCCAGTGCCCAAGCACCAGTCTGTATGAACTGGGAATTGCTGTGAGCATTTTACAGACTATTACTTGTTAGCTGATCATAGCCTTTTCTCATTCCAGCAAATCACAGTTCTATTTTGCTCTTGTTCAGAGCATTTTCTGTTTGTCAGCACAAAGCTCTTCTCAGTTGTGTAACTGAGGGAGGAGCAAGTGACTATGGTGGAGAAAAAGTAGCCCAGCACATAATCCAGATACTTCAAAATGCTAAATGCGTGACACTGATTGTCAGAGTGACAATTCCCCCAAGAGTGAGAACGGAAGTATTTTTCTAATTGCTGTCTGAGCCAGATTCCCTAACTCCTAGCAAGGAGCTACCATGGCCCCAGTGGAGAGGCTTTCCCTCCTGGGCAGGTAGTGATGGTGCTCTGGGCTGCAGAGATTTCACCATCCTCACTCCAAGGCCTTGTTCGCACTAGGTGGCACTGCAATAACACTTGTTACACCTCCCAGTGGATTTACAGAAAACCCCACCCAATACCCAAACCAGTGGAGTTATCTTTGAGTGCAGCAAAATTAGTGTTTTCATTCATTAATTCCTTTTGAATATCACTGCTTTGTTGGGAAACGAATATATACGTGTTATATACATGTTGTTATTAACTCTGCATGCAACAAGTAGTCCAGAAGCACCCTGAGCACACAACCCCACCTCTGATGGGTCTGCTCAGACTGGCTTGCGGGTTGCTTTTGAATCTTCATTGGGTCATGCAGTGCTCTTTTAAAACTCTCTAATTTTGTCACTTCTGTTGTAGTTCATAGCATATAATGTTGGTAGAGCTGCAGTGTTTAAATATTTTTTCAAATATTTTTTTCTCTGCTGGAACCTCCTACTCTCCTGTTTGTAAATTCTTATGTTCAGCACATCCTTTTAACTTTTCAACTATTAACCTGTAGTGCATTTCATAGTACTTTCTTTTTAAGCCTTAAAAAAACCCTAACTTTAACTTAGGTTAAAAGTCTTTACACCTGTGTCTCATAATAAAACTTTTCAATTTTGTCTGCTTGCTCAGCCACCCCTTCTAATTTCTAAATGAGTTTTACATCTCTCTGGCATTAGCAGCGGGTTCTGGTCTGATTAAGTCTTGCATTTCTGTGATGATTCTCATTCCCTAGTGCTTTATAAACTTTATTAACTGGTGGAACATACTACCTATCCTTTGCCCTTGATCAAATTAATAAACCTTTAGACTGAAAGACAGTAAATGATTTTGCTGAAGGTAGAAGGTGATGATGGAAAGCTTGGGATATGATATACAAACTGCTGCAGGCTTCGGGATTCTTCCACCTGAATAGGACAAGTGAAGTATCTTATCAGTGTCTTAAAGATTTCTGCAGTGAAATCATTCAGAAGTGATTATGTGAACTAATTCAAGGTCTGTGGTTTCTACTTCAAAGCCATAAAGCAGAGTTCATGTTGTCACCTAAAAAGGAACATCAGCTGTCCTAGGTGTTATTTGCTGTGAACAGTGATAGTAGGTGTAGCTTTGGATCTTTACTGCAAAGAGAGACAGCCTCCCAAGTCCATCCATGAGTGTTTACTAAGAAGAATTGTCTTGCAAGGATGTTGCTGGAGCTTAATGTTATTATATTGGGTAGCTGTGACTGACATATTGTAAATAGATGTATGTTCAGTACAACTGTTCCCCAGTGTTCCTGAACAAAGCAATTACTGAAATAGAGAACTGCAAACTGTTGTTATAGGATGTGGCATATGGAAAGATGGAGTTCCCTTCAGCCTCAACCCCAGCAGGACAACCCAGTTAATAATTTTATGCTTCGTAAGACTTCTGCAGATTTTCAAAGCTCTTACTGAACAGGAACTACAATTACATGTGGAAGAAAACAGCAAAATACATATACAAGCAGAGCTGTGGCTCTAGTACACAGTGTAAGGGAGGTTTGTCAGCTACTGAAATGTGATTTTTATTTACCACATCTGCTGGGTGTTTTGCTTAATAACACTCTAGCTAGAATGAAACTGTCAGGCTTTTCTCAACAGCTTGTCATTGACTTTAAGGGGAATAATAGATTAAAGTACTTCTGTACATTAATTTACAAAGCTTTTTTATACACAGTTTCCAAAATGTAACCAAACTTTTCATGGTAGTCACTGCTGTGAAGTATTTTCATTTCAGATTCTGAAAGTCTGGTGTAATCTTCAAAGTATCTTTGGCAGTTCTACCTTTGGCCCCAAGCCTGCCACACTGTGATAGAGAATTATCTGTTGGCATCTGTGGAATTCTGCAGTAAGTTTCACTGCAGAATACGGATTTTTATTTCTTTCACTTTGTCTCTTTTTAGCATTTCCTAAATGCTACCCATCAGTGTGTTTTAATGCAGCACTCTGTAATTCAGAGGTATTGCAATAGGCATTTTCCTCCCTCTCACCTGTGAGGTTTACTGTCTTTAGCACAGTGCTGATCCAAGGAATTGTTGTTTTCCCTGCAATTTATACCATAATATAGACCATGGGAGAAGTTCATTTGTATTTTTCACTCTTATCTAATGTAATAAGGAAGTTCTTATTAACACCATCAGTTATTAAATTTTATTTCTAAATTGCAATCTGATGACTACTTTGCATAGTTTAATGCCTAGACAGGTTTTTTATGTGTAGTGGAGGGATAGGAGCCCATGCTGTTGATTTTTAATATTTTTGGGTTAGCATGGCTGACAAAAAAGAGGATTTTGCTATTGTGGTAATGTTTTTTTCTGAAAAAAATAATCATCAGGTAAACACTGGACAAGGGAATGTAAGTGAAAGAAATGTGGATCTCAGGCAGAGCTGGATGTGACCTGAAAGATTGCTGTTCCCTGACATTCTTTTAGGTAACACAAGTCACAGATGATGAGGTAGCTCTAGTTTAAAAGTGAAATTCTAAATTTTGTTGTTTGTGTGGCACAACAAATATGATTTGAAATGGTCCCGAGACAATTTTTTTCTTCATTGCTTGTCAGATTCCTTTGCTGGCAATATTTCAAAGTGCTATAAAGTTAATTTGTCAAATTGTTAAAGAGAGTTAAATCATAATATGTTTTTAAAAGCCCAGGAAACAGCTGTTTATATTCTGCAGGAGTGCAGACAACATTTGATTTGTGACTGTTAAAATATTGTTTAATCCTGTCCTGTCCTGTTTGCTTTTTTTCATTTGTTGAAGCTGATTTTGACAGTCTTTAGGTCCTTAGTTTGCAATGAAATCAAAGCCAAGCTCAAATATAAGTGAGGAACATGACAATAAGTATGCAATAATTCTTTTTATATGGAAGCATTCACTTTGAATGAATAACTAAATAGTAAAAATAATTAAATCTAATTTTATATAATTATTTTATGCATGTGACACAGTACATACTGCTGTCAGTTTTAGTCCTATGCTCTGGCTTATTTTTCATGTGAACTCAATCATGAAGTCTAGAAAGTGTATAATGAAACATGGAACATTTAAAGAACTTGAAAAGCTCTTAAATTTATCTATTCACAATCTGAATTTGCTTGAAAAATTATGCCGGTTTCTGGCATTTTTAAAATATATTGATTTTTTTCCTACTAAGAGGAATAAAATTTATGGTATTTAACCATAATGTACTCCAGTGTTTAACACCATCCCCGAATTTCTGAATTTTTTGTATTTTAATGACTTTTGTTTGCAAGAATTCAGAAGGTTTTACCTGTGGTGATTAAAGTTGACTTCCAGAAGCCCTGCTGATAGAAGTATTAATGCCTGATTTTATGGGCCTGCAGTGTAGAGTACACACTAATAGGAAACAAAGTGATTTAAATCTGAATGGTGGACACTGAAGGACCCAAGCTAATTAATAGGCTTGTGAATAAAGCTCTTGAGAAAGGCCACCAAGAACTGATGGGCTTCCTTATAGCTTTACTCATAGCACACTGATTATATATTGAGCTGCACTGTAAATCAATTAAATGTTCTTGCTAGCACCACATTATTAAGTTCATGTGGTCTGATCATTTTGGCTTTACATCCATGCTGTTGCCAGTTCTACACAAAGGACAGATTGCATTTTAAAATTAACATTGCCTTTTTTTCTCTTACATATATGAAAAAAAGCAACACTGTTGAAAGGTGTCTGAACTGCACATGAAAAATACAGGTGAGTGGGCTGGGCTTTGAAAATAGGAAGTGACCAACACAAAGGCTAACAAACCTTTAGAAAAAGCTTGAATTTGAGCCTACTAAAACATTTTATCAAGACGTATTAGTTGTCTTGAACCTAAATGTTCAGGGGAGCCCTGAACTTTGCAGACATCCAAAACAAACTTTACACTTGGAAGTGCTCTTGTGTAGAGACAAATTCTAGGGAAGTGAAGGAGAAAACAAAAAAACTTTAAATGCAGATGATTCAAATGAAAATGGATTTTCATTGTGTGGGCTAGAACATCCACAGCACAGGAACCCACCCCAGCAGAACTGTGAGGTCATCTCTGATAAATCAAAGCCCCAGAATGTTTGGCAAATGCTGTATTAAAGAAGAATCTGTAGCTGAAAGCAGTATTGCCACCCCAGAAACACCGAAAATACCGAACTGCGTGAGATACACACATTTGTACCTTGCCCTGGTGCCCAGCTCTTTGGGATTCACTGAGCTTGGAGCAGATCAAGAAGCAAAATCTGCTTTGCACCATTTTGCTTGTTTAAGTCTGGGATCCTTGTACAAAATGGGGATTGGAACCCCCAGTTCCACCTTGCTCTTGGGGTGACCATGGGGGGACTGTGCAGTTCCATGGTCTGCTGTCCTCCCTTCATGTGTTCCCAATAACCATCCTGCTTTCCCTTGGCATCCCAATTTCCCAAGAAGAGTCTGTATGGCTGATTTAGGTATTTCCTGTGTCAATGAGTACAGACCAGTATGCCTATTAATGCTATTTTTTTATTAATTATTACTTCTTTTCTTACATGATTTTTAAAAATTTCATCCTGCCTCTCAGCTCCAAGTTTCCTTTTTTTTCTTTTTTTTCCCCTCTGGAATTGAAATGTATTTGTGTTTTACAGCTTGAATTTAATTTTAATACAGTTCAGTAAGGTGAATTTGTTTCTTGCTTTTTTGTTATCCCTACATTCAAATGGCAATGAATACTACTGGTAATCAGGAATCTATAAAGAAAGGTCAAATTTCTTTAATGTTTGGAAATCTCATTTGCATGGATGAAAAATAGGTGAACATTTCTGTTGTAATAATATATAATATCAATTGCCATCCTTAATGAAGAAATAAATTAAGAATATTGCATGCACAATAAAAATGTGCCAGATTATGTAAAAGATATGAATGGTATATTACCAAGTCTAAAGTGTAGTTTATTAAATGTTACATAATCTCTCAAGCATTTTGAAAAAATTAAAATTAGGGATTGGTTTCTCTGTGTTCAAATCCCCTTGAACAGCACCTGAGCAGTCCTGAGCTGTGCAAACAGTTCTACAGGAATGAGTGTGCTAAAAGTGTTGGATTAGTGGGATTGTTTATTTAGCTGTAGTCAGAAACACTGAAGAGAGTCCTTTAAATTTAGATTTTGTCCTTTCTTCTTACTGCTAGGGTGTGGTGTGTGGTGTAAGAACATAATCATCATGTTTGAGTGCTGGAATTTGCCTGGACACTGATTCTTCTGGGCACGGACACCCCAACCGTGGAAGGAGGTTACCCCCTAGGGCTGAATCATTAATAATCTTTTTCTTTCATTTTTGGTTCAATGAAGGCCTTTTATGGTAAAAAAAAAATTAAGTTTTATCTGCTGTTTTCACTGCTCAAAAAGACCAACACATTTCTGGTGATGAAAATCTATCCTCTGGTGCCTTCTGCTTTTCCTTGGCCATAGTGCTGGGTCGTGCTGCACCTTTCCCTGCCATGGGCTCTCTGCCTGGTGATTCTTCTGCCTGATTGTGAGTCCGTAGAAACCTGTGCAGCCTGGGTGAGATCATGACCTATTTTGTGAATTTACATGGTGCTAAAATAGATGCAGTGCTCACCAAATCAGCATGGCCTTGCTCCTCTGGTTTGATATGCCCTGAATTTCTAAACTGGTCTCCTGTTGTGTACAGCTGTTGCGAGGGAGGAAGCACTTTTCACAGGGAAATATGGAGAGATGAAGAAGGGATCATGGAGACCCACAAACCACCTGCTTGCCTCAGGCAAAAGTCATTTTCTTGTCAGCATGCTTAGAGATTTTCTGCAAAGATCGCTGTGTTAACCTACATTAGTTACTCCCTGAGTCCTGATGTAGGTGGAATGCACCTTATCTCAGTCTGCACCTCTCAGGCATGGGCTGTGTCCTTTGGCAAACTAAAATGGAGATTACTCTGTTCTTGCTAATCAGAGAGGGAGGAAGAAAGGTGCTGTCTTGGTAGTGTAATGGCAAGGCATTTGTATAAGTGGTCATTTGTTTAAATTCTATCACTTTGTACAGTTTACAGGAATTCTGTAACTTAATTTTCAGAGGAGGAAATTTTCTGTGGCTTGGTGTGAGGATGAGATTGATTTGTGCTTTAATAGAGATTGTCCCCATAACTCTGGTCACATCACTTGGCCTTGGTCTGGTAAAATGGGTTGCTGGCAGTTCCCTGTATTGCAGACATGTTGCAGAAGCTCACAATCATACTCTAAATTTGTGAAACAATTATATTGATAGTGAGGGAGTTGTTAGTGCCATAGAATTGTTGTTGCTCATTTTACATTGCATTGCCATGATGTTAACGCAGATATTTATGTGAGTTTCTGCTAAATTTCCAAATTGCTCTTTCCCTGATGAAATACATTATTATTCTTACCTGCTAGTAGTGTCACAAACAAAACTGCTTGTAGGTTTATCCTGGATGGCTGTTTGTATGTGTGGTGTTTGGGATATGAGTGGAAGGCTTCTCTCCACTCTTTGGGATTTTCTCTTATGATAAAATGTCTAAATGCGTGTGTGGTAGTTTGAGTTAATTGACATTGGGGGGAAGAGGTAGAAACAGGTAAATGCAAATTGGCAACCTGTCTTTTCTTCAGCACAAACTATTGGAAGAAAGAAGAACTGTGAAAATAGTGCAGTTGTATTTTCATGTTTATAGGCAGTGCTTAACTAATACAACCGGAATTTTAAGGAATCCCAAACTGTGCTAGGTGTGTGACATGGTAAATTTGACCAGCTGTAGCTGAGTTGACCATGTGTGAACACCAATTATTGTGGTACATGGTAATATAATTAGGAGCATCAAGAGGAAATTAAGAAAAAGAGAAAGGTAAGCTGAATATCAGGTACTTTGTTACTCCCAGGGGCTTTTAAAATTAAACTGCAGAAGCTGTAGGCAGGGTCTGTGTAGGAAACAATTTTATTCTGAAAAGGCCTGGGCTGGCTCATTTTTATCTCGAAGTTCTACCCTTCTGTGCTCAGTGAAGCATCTCTAGGTAGCCCCGACAGCTGGCGTGCGTGGGATATGTTGACTTCTCTGCTAATGATCCCAAACAAACAAAATAAATACTGGATATTGTGTGCTGCCCCATAAAAGCTGTCTGTGCTCTGTCTTGCAGCAGGTAGTAGCACTGCATGTCTCTGATTTGTGCAGCATCTCTGATGTCCCAGACTCTCTCCCCGCTCTTGTGCCAGCCAGGTTCTTACAGATGACACTGATATCTACAGAAGAGCACGGGGAATCCTCAAAAGTTCCTGTGTGAGAGGTGTATTTATGCTTCATTTACTGAGTAACATGCGATGAATTTTAAGAGGACAGTAGTCCTTATTTCTCCTCCCTGGTTCCCTGCCTAGTGATATTGGAATATGAGTGAAGGAGGAGGTGGATGCCAGAAAAGAGAAATGTTATTGGAGAAGTGTGAGGAGTATATATGCCCTGTAAAAGCCATCTGCCACGGCAGGCCTATGTGTGGCTGTGGCTAGATAAGAAATCCTTTTTCCAGCTGGTTGGCTTTTGCAGAGGACTTAAGTCCCAAATAAGTTTTGGGGTAATAGATGAAATGACAGCAAAATGAATTTTCAAAATCAAAGTGGTGTGTCAAATTGTGCAAAGGAACTTTAATGTCAGCAGGATTCTCTTCTAGGTAAAACTCAAGTGCACAGGAATAGCTTTGGTGTTCTGTGGTTGGAGAGACTGGTTGTGCATCTGAGGACTTAGAATTGTGTCCTGGACTCTTGATTTCCAGGTCAAATAAGTGCATGGTGTCAAACTTTATATTCTTCCCAAGTACTAGTTTCAAACTCTCTGAATTTTTGTTACCCGGAATTAGGACATAGAAATACTTGCCAGTGCTTAATTGCTGCCCCTAGACAATACATCAGTACATTCTTGTAATAAAATTCACGACTCCCTTTACATCACTATTAATCTCAGTGATGCACAACTGTAACAGCATTTGGAGTCTGTCCAAGGAAAAAGTTTTTTAGATTGGCAGGGCAAAAGGTTTTTACAAGAATAATTTTTTTCCTGTTTTTTTTTCCTGGTTTTTTTTTTTTTTTTTTACTAAATGCTGGTTTCAAAATCACTGAAAAGGAAAAGAATGTTTTGAGTCCTTTAAACTGTATTTCCTTTTTAAAGTTCTGCAGTGTCCACCTCTTTCTGCAGATCGTAGATGTCTGAATACAGTTAAAATAAGAATTATAAAAATAGCAGGATTACTATTATTGGTCAGATTTTCCTCATTTGAATTTGTTTCTAGATAATCTCTATGCTAAAATATTATAGAGAAAATAATTTTCCCCCACAGTGTTAATCATATATTTTTTAACCAAAATCTATCATAGCTTATTTCTATTTAAGCTAATCACAATGTTCCTGATACATTTTATAAGAAAAAGGAAGTTTAATGTGTTATTTAAGTTTACTTGTCAGAAGAGTGGCATCATCTATGACTTTGATTTCTTTTTCTATAATTTACTTATCTGAGCATATGTTGTTTTATACGTTTAAACTTCCTTGTGACTCCAGCATTACAATTAGGCTTCTCGTTGCAAATTTTCAATACTGTGGATATGAAAAGTGGTCAAATAAGAATTCCAGGCATGTGAAATTTTTTTGTGTATGACACATAAGCAGTTTTACCATTCTTCTGTACTTAATCTTTGAAAACAAAAAACCAACACTCTTCCCCCCCAAAAAACCCCCACAATAACCCCAAGAGAGGATAGCGTCAATAAAAATACATTCTAACAAGTCATGAAGCATGAACAAGGAATGATAGATCAGTACTATGTTTAATCCTCCTGTTTGAGTGGATGATCCATCCAAGACTGCTGTGATCTATTGTTCTTTCTGGGCAGAAAGAAAGGCAAAGTCATTCCATTCTTGTCACACAGAATATACTTCATATTCTGTTGGCATTGGTAAAAGGGCAGCAGGAAATGTTATAGAGATGAATCCAACTACACTGTACAGTCCTGGGATTTTTATCTTAGAAATCATTGAGATATTTGCTGAGATTTCAGTTACAGTAATTAATATGAAAGAAGATGCTTAGCTACTGTGCTTAAGATCGGTATCTAATAGAGGTGGGTGGGAAATAGTTTGCAATCTCCTTCCTCTTCTTTTTTTTTCTTGGTTCACAAGAAGACAAGATGATGCTTTTGAAAAGATAATCTGGAAAGGGGAACAAAAAAATCTTGTTTAAGAAAATTAAAATATCTCATTTTGGTAATTTCAAAACAATTTAATCTTTTGCAAAAACAGATTACTTACAAATTAACTTCTGTCTCAAAGTGTAATTTGCCTTGGCTGAATGCAAGATATATTTTTCATCTCTGTGACTGCAGATGAGATGTTTTCCTCCAAGCAGCTGAGAAGGGACAGGGATCTCTGGTACTTTTGTCCCCACTTCAAAATCTTTCTTATGAAATTTTGTGATATGTTGTTATTTCAATTAGTGGGGACCTAAACCACCTTTCTGTTACTTCTGGTAATTACTTAGTGGCATACATGGCTCTGGAAGATCATTAATGTAGTACTCAATAACTAATTGTCAGCAGACATGTAGGTGGAAAGGGCTGTATAATAAGAGTGTTCTGTCTTCAGTAGTTCTGGGCAGTGGGGGATGCCCTGGAAGCAGCCTGGGGAAGTTTGCAGTAGTAGAACTGCTTTCTTGTGAACATGAATTTCAGAGACTAAGCTGTCCCACCACAGAAGCTGCAGCACTTTTGTTATCCACGTGGTGTGTTGGGTAGTACCCTGTGCAAAGGGGAACTCGCTTGAATACTGAAGTCCACAAAGTTAACAGTCCCATGCTGTGTCCACACTTGTTACAGCAGTCACTGGAACAGAAAAACCTGTGCAGGAGCTTCTATTGTAATATTTTATTTTTATATGGGAGCTTCTATTTTAAACATTAGTTGAAAGGATTAATGGCATTAACATGTCAGCGATATTTTTTTACTCTTCAGTAATAACAACCAGCATGTTGTCTCAAATGTCAGTAAATTACCAGTGATGTTTTTTCCTCCTGTATTGATGAGCTGTTGGGATTTCAGACTGCTTGGTAAGAGAAGCATATCAGAATACTATGGATAACAACAGTGTTTTCTCTAATGAAGTTAAGTTTGCCATCTTTGTACTACTTAGAACCAGGAAGTTTTTACTGACATGAAATATTGTGTGTGTTATTAAATCTTATTGTGCAGTGCCTTGAACACTGAGTGCTATCTAAGGGTTTGAGATCTTAGTCATATACAAAGTCTAATCCAAATATACGAGCTTTTGGATGAGTAAGCAAGTTCTTAATTATCCTTAATCATTATCATTTAATCAGGTTGTATTTGCATTAGATAGATTTCTTCACTGAATTTTGACACTCAGTGTCTCCATTGGGTTCACATGTTTTGCTGTTGTTGTGCTGGTACAATTGAGTTTGGAAGTGGCAGGAACTCCAGCAAGGGTCACAGCTGGCCATAGCAGTCTGTCTGAGGACAGTGTGGTGCTGCTTCTGCCCTAAATAGGAGCTGCTTGATCAGGAGGTAAGAGCTCTGAAAGTAAGCAGGTTGACAGTTTGCATTACTTATTAATGGTGTGCATTGGAATCTGCCCTTGTACATCCAACTTTTGAGGTTGTATTTGCTTTGAATGCATAACAAACACAGCATTAAAAATATGACACAACCAGTGCAGTCTTTGGCAAGTGCCTGGGCCCCCTTATTCTGGGAACCTTACATGGGATAGGCAAGAAAGGAAATAAATGATTGAATTACCACTATGGCTAAATGAGTAAGAAGCAATTAGTTTGGATGCATGAGGTGTGCAGTTCTAAAACCATATTCTTCTGTCACATGTGTGAGAGAGAAATGAGCATCAGTCATAGTGTACAGCTTCTGTGGGATACTGGAATGTGTGGATGCAGAGCTGAGGAGTGAGTAGAGCTATTGTGTGGCCAGAGGGATCCTGAGCAGCAGATCTCCTGCTTGCCATGGGATGAGGAGGACTTGTCTCTTCTGTGACTCGGTATTGTCTGTTCAGAGCAGCACCTGCAATGGGAAGGAAACAGGGAATCCTGTGGCATGTCAAATACTTGATGTGGAGTGCATAGATGCTCTTCAACCGTATCTTTCTAGCTGATAATATGTCCTGGAGAAAGATATAAATAGGGAAATAATCCATAAATCAATAGAGATCATATCACTAACCAAAGAAGTTTTTTTACTATTGTCTTTTCTTACATCTTTGCCTACTTTTCTTCTGTCCTGCTGTTGAAAAAGCCAATGTCTTTTCTTCTTCTTGAAAAATGTGATACACTTTTGTCATTGATATTTGACCCTTTAAAAAAATTACCTGTTTCACAGATACATTGGTTTATCTAGGGCTCAACCAAAGAAGCTGTGTTTGTAAAGAAATAGTACAGATTAAATAACCTGTGTTTAATATGTTGAAATAGAATAATCCTTCCAAGAAAGTTTGCTGGCTTTGCCTTGTTTATAACTGCGAAGATGGCTGTATATAATTTTTATGTGTAAAGGCATTGTAAATGCTACATAATCTTAGCATTCCTCTAAAAGATGCCCATAGTGTATAAATTAGACAGTAGGCCTTTCCCACCTATAAAAGACAGATAGTTCTATTTTGTGGGTGAGTATCACCCTTTGCTATAATTCCCTGTTTCATGGAAGTAGACACTACGCTATTCCATTTCAGTATCTCTCTTTAATATATTCATGAGTCTTTTAAAGGTGTTTGGCTGCCTTACTTATCTTGAAATGTCTTTTTCTTTCAGGATACTTTCCCATAAACTTTTGTTAACTCCCATTGAAGAAACTGTGTTAAGATTTCCCTGTTTGCCGTGTTCTGTGGGGAACATATATTGCCAAAATCCCTCAAGCTGGGTGTAAGTTGATCCATGTCTGTTGTCACCTCCAGGGTCCTGGTTCTCTAAAAACCTATCTCTGTGTACTTTCAGAAAACCCAGTGTTCAGGGTTAGCCTTTGCATTACTCTTATCCTGGTGCAGTGTCAAGGGGCACATACAGCAGCTTGGTACCTTAAAGCCCTCAAGGGTACAGCAATCTATTTTGTTTGACACAAAATCTGCTATATAATCCTGAAGAAATACTGCTTTCTCCAGTCAGTGGAGTTTTCAGAAGTGACAAGTATTTGGCACTCTTATTTTGATTTTTTTCATTGGTGACACTGCACCACTTTTCAGAGTGATTACAGGTTCTTAGAAATTATATAAATACAGTCTACACTCTGTTTTTCTGTGCATGATAGAAGTTTGTCAGCGTAGGTTATCACAGAGTGATTGCTTTCACTGTTCATTTTCCTATGTTCCTCTTGAGGTTTTATATGCTTATGATTGTTTAAGAAGGACTTATGTTTGTGTTTATCTGCCACTGGCATCTTCATTTAACACTTTGAATGTTTGTTCCATTTCCCAGACAACTGATGATTATGGAATATACAGAGGTTCTGCAACAGAGTGGGTTTTTTTCACCAGACTCTTGAAAGTTTATTTTTATATTTTGTTCGTTCTGTTATAAATCTGTTTTTAAAACCTGTAATTAATCTTCTGGCTACCTACTTCCCCATCCACTGCACTGAGTAGTGTTATCTCACTCAGACATTTGTTTCGTTGGAAGTTTGTTGTGAGAGTAAATTGAAAGTGTGAATGTATTGATAGCAGCGAGGTAGGATAGATAATGAATGTGCTGAAAATGGAATGACAAAGGATTGAGTACAGATGAAGAAGCAGAATCAATCTCTAGCCTTTGTATAGTTGTGTGTCAATCTGGGGGTCAGTTCCCTCCTTGAAAGTTTTCACTGATTCTTTTATGTTAACTGAGCCTAAACAACAGTTTTACCAGCAGAAGCACCACAGTTGTCTATCAGTGCCTCTGCAGGTACAGTGTAAACAAAATGTGCTTTTTTTTCAGTGAAGAAAATCCATTGAGGAGACTTATGTTCTGGATAGCTGTGTGATCACCACTGAGGCAAAGAAATCATTTTATTCCCTGCTATCTTCTCATTTTCTATCACTTCTGGTTTTTTGCTGGTATTCTATCAGTTTGTGATGAGAGATTTCACAGAAATATTAAACCAGTTAGGTAATTCTTTACACATTCTTTACACATTTTACATACATCAAATATTTGTACTACAAAATATTAACACCTCCTGAACTAAAACTGAGCAGGATTAGTCATCAGTTTCTTGGCTGACATTGCATATAAAGAGTCTGCTCTCTTCTGATTCAGAAAAAAAGACTCAGTCTTGATTATTTCTTTGTCAGCCTGGGAACAAGCTTCTGAATTTCCTTTAATGTTGCTCAAAACTGTGTAGATTCTGTAAGACCAAAACAGTCTTGTAGCTGAGACCTGGAACATGGTTTCTTCAATGAGGAATTCATATCAGGACAACAAATCCCCAGGATAGGCTTAAAAAATAATGTAAAAAAAAAAAAATCCTAAAGCAAAGCAAGCTTGAATTGGGCTCACATTACATCTGCATGATCAAAACAGTCCATTAAACTTTAATCTTCTTCTGAGACTGACTCAGGCTAATAGTTAATTGACAGATACTAAGACTTTTATTTTTATATCAATTCAGTTGTATAACTTCATATTAGCTGAAAGACTGATATGGCATTCTTTTTATCAGCAACACCTATACAGCATGGCAATGCAGAAATGGCTTGAAGCTGTTAAAACACTTTACTTTCCAAGTTTTGTAGATCTCTGTCTGACATTACCTCTTGAATTTTGTGCAACCTGTGAAGGATGGTAGATGAATACTAAGCTGTCGGTTGGACAACTGCAGCAACTGGTGAGCTGAATGCTTAAATTTTAATTTTTTATAATTCCATTAATAGTTTCAATCAAAGGAGGAGTAGCTGTAGGAATTATAAAACCTTCCTGACCTCATTATGAGTGTTAGTTAACTCCTGTCTTTCAGGCTAGCTGCAGTCTGTGTGCTGGACACTTGCATAAAAAGATGTTTTAAAATCTGTGTGTGAGGCCCTATAGCTGAACAAATGGCTTAGATTTATGACAGAACATAAAATCTGAACTGACACTTGAAAATGCAAAACTTAAGTCTTCCTAGATGAACAGTCACATTTTGTAATTTAAAAATATGTCCCAAATTTTCGGTAGCAGTGTGTAGTTTAATCCTTGTTGTATCCTATGTCATTCAATACTAACCTTTTCACAGTCTGCTGTTCAGTGGCCAGATACCTCTGTTCTGCTTGGGTAGAAGAGGTGATGCACATCTCTGCATTTATATTCTGCTCCTTTCCATTAATGGCACTGAACCCTTTGTATGGTATCACTTTAAAGGATATCCATTTTGACTTGGCAGACTCCTCCTGGATTTAGTGTTATATGACAAGAGTGCTATGATGCAGGACCTGTGACCTGCAGCTCAGGCATCTGGCCATTCTCAGAGCTGGGGTGAAGGATAACTCTTTTCTCTCACTAATGTGAACTTGTAGCATAGGGGACCCTGGAAAACGTGTTGTTAAGGGAGAGTGAAAATTTCTGCTTTAGCCTTCCTTCTGAATATGCAAATAGACATGTTGGAATATTCTTTTATTGAATATGTATAGCATGTGCTGAGTTTTAATCTGTCTTTTGCAGATGAGCAAGAGCTGAGTATTCTGAAAATTATTCTAACCTTTGCTAGATGCCAATATACCCTTTAGTAAAATATCAGCAACCAGGTACGAGAATTGGGAATTTTCCCATTCCCTCTGGGAGCTACTTTGAATAGCAGCCATTTATTCTGCTTTGTCAACAAGGTAGCACTGAGATCAGCTTAGGACTGAGGACTGGCTGCTCCTGTGGTTGCTTCTTTCTCATCTGTTAGGTAGACACAAAGCAGATTCAAACAGGAGTCTGAAACTTCTCTCTGCTCATGGCCCTACTTTCAGCAGTTTTGTTGACTGTGCCTGGGGAAGTTTCTGGTGTCTTGGTACCTTAGTGATGCAATTTTTAATTTGCTGTTCACTAAGAGTCAGACAGATAAGTGGCAAAAGGCTGGGGACTCTAGAGGCACTTGTTCAGTAGGAAAGAGCTGGTGGCAGCACTAAGCATGCCATTAATATGAATATGATAAGCTCGTATGCTCTCAGTGCCATGATTTAAAAGGTGGGACTTGGGAACTCCACAGAGAACTATGATCAAAAAATATTGCTGGGGCTGTGACCTCCTTCTCTTGAGCTGTGCTGGGTGGGATGGTTCAGCTTAGCTCTGCTGAGTCCTGCTCAGGAGCAAGATGCAAACCTTTCTTGGGGGAGAAATACGTTCAGCACCTGCTTTCAGCTGTCACTGTGATGTTCATGTTAATAACCATGTCACTGAAGAGCTACTGAATGCTGTGTTCTCACACAGTTGACAGGTATAGAGGACTTGAATCTTTTTAGCAGACCTTAAATTTGTTAGAAGGTTGTAGGAGCCACCTCGTCCTTTTTCTAGCATCCCTCCCCACAGTGCTATGTTGTTTTTTCTTCCCAGTGTAGGACTCAGCTGGTCTGTTGTTGTCAGTGTCTGTGTGGGCAGCCTAATCTCTTAAAGAACACCAGAAGTGGGGGTTTTGTTGGATTTGGGTTTTTTTTGGTAGGATTGGTATTTTGGTTTTGGGTTTTTTTTACAACTTATGTCCACTTCTAAGGTGCCCAGCCAAAGCATAAATGGAGTTGTTATTTTGTACCTTCTGTGACTCTTTACAGAGACTATTCTTCATCAAGCCTGAACCAAAGACCAACTAATGAGTGCAAGTATTTGAAAACAGCGTTCTTCATACGGGTCATGATTTGAAGGGAGTAGAAATACTACCCTCACCAGGAACAATCATACAGAATCTGGATGCAAATTTTACCTTTAGCTTATCATCATGCACATCTAGCTGGATACCTGCATTTCTTCTCTTTCACCAGCACTGTTCAATGATGAAAAGCCTTTTTTGCTGCTGAAGGCATTTTAGAAAATGCCTGAAAGCACTGTGAAAACACTGAAGTGTGTCTGGGTTTATATAATTTGAGGGTGAGTGAAGTTACATGACAGAGCTTAAGATGGTCCAACAGCTTTATCAAAACTGGAAGAAAAAAACACTTTCTGTTCCTCCTGTCTGCCACAGTCTCATTCCTATTGCTAATTGATTCCTCTGACTATCCCAGCAAAAAAAAGGCAAGTCTTGTTGCTGACTAAATTCAGTCCCAATGAACACAAGAGTCAGTGCAAGAGAAAGGATGGGTCTGTCAGGCCATGAGATGGAAGAATGAGGGAGCATGATTGCATGGTCTGCTCCTTGTCACTGCTTGGGTTTGCCATTATTGTTTCTTCTGGATTACACAAATGAGCAGATTCAAACACTGTTTGGTTTTGTGGTGGGGTTTTTTGTTTGGTTGGTTGGTTGGGTTTTTTTTGGTTTTTTGTTGTTTTTTTTTTTGGTTTGGTTTGGTTTGTTTGTTTTGGTTTTTTGTTGGTTTTGTTTTGTTTTTTAAATAAGCCCTGAAGCTCAAGAGATGCAACCTGGTATTGGCTTCTCACATGTTTGCCTAGAAGTTTTCCTCTCCTAAAGCTCCTGTCTCTCTGGTTGACATCCCAGTTCTCAGATGCCTTGCAGCCTTTGCTGGAGAAGCCCTGATGTCAAGCTTTCCTTTAGGTTTTCGTTAATTTAAGCAAATCAGCCAAGTGCCAATTAGGCAATTCAGAATCCAAATTCCAGCTGTTTACCCCCCTGTCTAGAGTTTAGAGCTGTGTTTACCTTAGGCTCACGGGAGTGGCAGCATTGTATTGAGGATTTCTTACTTGGCTGGATACATGGGTTGCCACTGGAATTATGTAGCATCACTGAAAACTCTTCAGGCAAAGTTTTCAGTAGGGAAAAGTAACTAATATCAAGCTGTGGGCTGGCAGGGCCAGATGGATGGTATATCTAAACCTGTGTGTAAGTGGAGATGGTGCCTCTGTGCTGCTCCTGTGACAGGACAAGGGATGGAGTTAAAGGCATTCAGTCCTGGCTGCCTGCAACGAGGGGCCCCAGTGTGGAGGCACCGGCTGTGACATTCCAGACTGGGATGTGAGACACACAGCCTGGAGTTGCAGAGCTATAATTGATCATACAATTGACCAGTTTTTATATGTATCTCCCACAGGATCCTGCTCCCCTTCTGTGGAAAATCCCAGGTTTTAGTCTCACTGTGTTTTTACTTCATTTCTAGACCTGAGCCTTGTTTGTGACCATCGAATGCTTTTGCTTTGTCAGGGATGTTACTCTCTCAGTTGGCTGATTTGATGAGCTAGCCTCAGCATGAAGCTTCAGCCTGGGCTGAAATACTTTGGAAACATCGGGACTTCTTTTTCAGAATTAGAATCTGAGACATCTCTTAACATTTCTGCAGGCAAGAGCCAAAACAAGTATACTCCTTAAAAATAAGATATTAAATTACTAAATCCAAAGTTCCTGCTTGAAGTTTTGTTGAAACCAAAGAAAAAAAGCTTATACAATTTTATTTCAAAACAGTAAAGAATCAATAGCTGGGGTTTTGTTTTGTATTTTAGTAGGAAAAGTAAATAAAAGTTAATACAAAATTTCTATTAAATTCAGTTTAAATTTATTGTAAAGGAAAAACAGCTAATATATCTTTTTTGGGTGAGAAAGGAGAAGAAATTAATTGTTCTTTGTGAACATAAGTTTTCAGTGGTTAGAAGTGGCGTGTGCAGACAATACATTTTATTCTTGTCACTTGGAAGCAGAAAGCAAACACAGTTACAGAAACATTTCATCAGCTCTGGTAAGGAATCTGAATATCATAGATGCAGCTGCTGGCACTCTCTCTTGTGATAAGCTCAGTGTAGCAGAAATGGAAAAAATCAGTATCCACATGAATGAGGCAGAGGTTGACTCTTGGTTGTGTGATCCATTTTAATGAACACCATACTTTCCATTTGCTCCCCTTTTACACCAAACAATGGAGTTCCCCCTCAAGCACCTGCAAGGTAATAAATAGTCTCCTGCTGCAAATGACAGAGTTCACCAATAAAGCACTCCAAAACATTTTTGTCAATAAATCTATTAAGATTTCCATGAAGGACATCACGTGTTAGATGGATTGAATGGACAGGGGAGAAAAGGGGATTGGTCGGGCTTTAATGGAGGGAGATAGTTGTTCTCAAAAATTAATGACCCATAACACTGGAATATGAAGTTTGGTGGGTTTTTTCTCTCACAACAAGTGCTGTGCAGGCATATGTAACACAGCTTTCTACATATTTATGCAGATGAATGATCATAACCTTCCTGCTACAAATGAGGCAGTTTTTCTTTTGATGCAAAATAGTTAACCCTGTAGTGTAGGTAAGATCTCAATTTCTGCTTTTTGGGAAAAAAATTGAGAAATGCTGGACTATACTGTTATGTAAAATTAATTTTTTCAAAGGGATATTTGAAATGAACTGCATTTATATTTTTTTCCTCTCCTATCAGAAATACATTTGGGAATTACCTGAAAGTATAAAAAGGTTGAAAGATTTAACTTGCCAGTGTTTTTTTTAGTAATAGTATTAAGTATTGATTATTTTACTGCATGATTGCCAAAATGAGAATCTTCATACTGGCACACACTTGTAGCAGCTACTAAATTACATGGATTTGAACTTCTTTTTACCTATAGGGTTTCATAATTCAGCATTTGTCAATTTGCAGACATTCTGTGGCTCCCAAAAAATAAAAAGGACCAGTAGACTTTTTACAATCAGAGCAAAACTTCAAAATTTCAGACCTGCTCACCTACGTAGTATTTTAAATTAAGAAGTAGAACATGTGAGGAATTTTTAAAAATTTGTTTTTAAATTTGTAAATGTAATAATTTTTTGCATTTATGAGATGAAGATATAATAGGACCCACTAGAATACAGTTGCAGAGATTAATAGCAATACTATTATTATAGTAATAACTTTGGTGATGATGTAGGAAGCAACAGTGAAAGGGTACCTCAACATTATTTTCTCTTGCTACTCTCATTCAAGGCATCTCTCAGGGACTCCAAGTGCCCCATGCACTGTCTTTCTTGCTTTAGTGTTGTTAAATGTGCACTAGAGCTGGATGGACACAAGCAAATTATTTTCACTTAGAATTTAGTTCATGTTTTAAAGCATGTTTGCAGAAGTTCTTGGCTAGGACTATAACCCACTTATAGCAGGATCTGTCTTATAAAGAAACGCTTGCTTTCTTTTCTTGCTATTAGGAAAGAACCATATGGCAACAGTTTGGAATAAACTTGTATGCTCCAAGAAGCTCTGTCATCTTAAATTCTCTGACAAGAGAACACCCTGTCATCTTAGCTGTTTGTGCAATGTGTTGGATGGTTCTGTGAAAACAATATAAAAGCACTTTCCAAAATGATGCAAAAATCAGGGATGTTCCCAAGGGTCATTAAGTGATAAAAGAGATTTCAATTCAGTTTCTAATTAGGAAGAACTATAGGCTTGAAAAGCTCTGTCATGCCTTCCAGACAAAGCTGAAATGTTTTGCCAGGTCAAATAGCATCACAATGAGATTTTTTCTTTTCCATTATAATTTGAAATCTGAGAGAAGTAGCAATTGTTACCAGAAAAAGCTGCATTCCACTCTGAGTGCTACAGCATCCAGACTTCATGGATTGATCTGGAATGGAGAATATGAGGATTATATTGGAGAATGGAGAATTATATCCTAAACCTCAGGGTTACTGCTTCAGGCTTCTGAAGCAGTAACCCTGAGGTTTAGGATATAATTTATTACATGCCAGTTCCTTGTAGTGTTTATTGTTTACAGATAGTAACTCATGAAATCGTGGTCCTTCCCCCCGTACCCAGCCACATGGAACTGTGTGTCTGCTACAGTGTTTGAGTTGACAGATCTGGATAATTTAGCTCAGATCTTGTGTTCAGCCAGCAGTCTACTCCAAAAACAATGTTTTAATGCATACATTTTTGTTGAGCTTAAAAATGTGTCCTACCTAGAATGTCAGCCTGGCTTGCTGGTGGTAGCACAGCTACACCCAGTCATTTTTGCCCTGTTCTGTCATCTGTTGCAGTGGCTGGGTTCCAATTATGTGGTTAGGAAAGTTGCTCTTTCTTGGCTTGGCCTATCCTGCTCCCTCTGATGAAACTGCTCCAACATCCAGCACAGGGTGAATGGCAGCAGAGTGTGGGGTGTGCCTGGGGCTGAGCAGTGCTGTCAGGCTTTTGGGCAGCCCCTGCCTGCCTCCTGTGTTGGGAAAGCCACCTGCAATGGATTTTTGTCTCTACCTTTGCCTCATATCCCAGCACACAGGAGGTTAACACTGAATATGTGTCCCTCCTAAGAGGCACTGAGTAATCCTTCCTCGTCCCAGCTCAGAAGGCACATAATTCTGTGGGCCTGTTCCCCACTCGCAGTTAATCACACCAAATGTAACATGGAGGAAATCCAGGGACAGAGATTGATAGTGTACAGAATTAAATCTCAGGTCTTTCAAGATTAGGAGTTTCACTGACCATAATTATGTCTCAGATTTTAGCAGATGATCGTTCTCGTGGCTTGCTACAGATCCAAAATATTTCAGCATGTGAAATACTATGAAGTATTTGCTTGGTCAGAATTAAAAGGGTTGAAAGCAATTCCTTCTTAATAATATCCTTTCTTTTTAATTAATGATTCAAGAGCAATTTTTTCCCTCTGCATTTAGTATTTGAAGAAAATATTAGAGCAAACAACTTACTGTGCCCTGTTATAGCTCTGTATTAATCTTTATGTAAGTAATTGTAAAACATATTGTGCAAACAAAGATTTTTTAGTGACTGAGCAGTTAACAGATGAACATAAGTGTACTGCATTGCAAATATCATGCCTCCTTATATGTTTTGGCAGACCTAGTAAGCAAGCAGAGCAAACTGAAGTTCCGAGCAGTTATGTATCAGCTGGCTTTGATGGTAATCTGGATTTAAATAGCATCTGAAGGAATTTCTGCTTGGATGAAGGCAAGGCAGTTGAGAGGGTGCTAATAGCACCCAGACTAAATGACAGTGAGGGTTTCTGATCTCCTGAGTGGAAAAAAAAAATCTGTCAGAGTCATGCAGCATATGACTGAGTGGTCTTGTTTGATGCTCAAGGGCCAGGTGGCAGCATCTGCACTTTTCCCCCACTTGGAATTGCTTTTAAGACTTTTGCATTGGGGATGTGGTGAGGTTGGAGTGCTGCAACATGCTCCACCGGGGACATGGAGAGGAGCTGGGAGCCACCAGGAGAGCCCAGCCAGGACCAGTGGGATAACCTATTAGGCAGCATGTCTTGCAAGAAATCTGCTTCACACACGCTTTGTGATTCAAATTTCTGTTGCCTCCTGTTACTTTAAAGCTTGGGCTTGATTTTTTTTATACTTTATGATTCCTATGGATTATTGTTCTGATTATGTCGAACTACTGCATACAACAGTGGATGTGATTTGATTGATCAGGTGGCACTTTTGGATCATGTTAGTGCTTCCGTTAGGGAGGGCAGGTGTTTGGAAATTCTAATGAAAGACAGGGGGTATATCTTTATCCTGATGGGGCAACCAAGTCTGGCAGCATTTAGATGAGGATTATAAGGTTTTGGGTTGAATTGAAAGGCCATCTTTTCCAGGCAGTTGATGGATGTGTCTGGTAAAGAAGTGGTGGAAAGATGGATTTCTTCTGAATTTGGCCTGGGGATTTTCTTATAGATTTTAAAAATAATTTTAGATGTTGCTTTAATAGAATGATGCAGTGGGTTCCGGATGATAATGGTGAAGGTAGTGCCTGAGATGTAGCAGCAAAGAAGTCTTTGTTTCCCTGAAGCTTTTCAAACTGTTTAACTAATTAAAGAGAACAGAGTCCCATGCTACCACTTGGAGTTACCACCTCGATTTTCCTCTGAGAGCCTTGGCAAATGCAGGAACTTTCTGCCTAACACTCTCGTAGTGTGCACTGCAATATGCCAATATCTGCAGATGGCATTACAGGGAAGCCCATAAGTGCAGCTGACTGCAAAGTTTTCTATGCTAAACTGTTGGATTTGCGGGTTCTTTTCAGTGATGGTGTTGTGTTTGGTGTTGGAGCAGACTCGGTGCCACTTGTAGATAAGGTGCAGACTATAATATGCAGATGAGATTTGGGATGGTGGTATGCATGGTCACATACTCTCTTCCTAGTCTTGAATGATAGGCTCCAATCTGCTTCCAGATGTCTCCAATCCTCCACAATATGTTTCAACCTTCAAACCATGCTAAAATGACTTTATCTTTTGTAATCCCCTTAAAATTTCCCCTGGCAGTGATAGCATCGATTTTGGGTTTATTGCTTTATGTGCAGGAGCAGGAACTTTGCACTAGACAGCCCTGCCCACCTGCCCCTGGTTTCTGTGCTGTATTGGGGTCTGCCCTGGCTCCCCAAGCTGTGACAGCTGCCCTTATAGAGTGGTGTTGAGCCATGTGAACTCTGCAGGCTTTTGAGAACAGGGGAAGATAACACTTGGACTTTGCTAATCCCTGCAGGGCTGTCTCCTCCTGCTTGTATCCTGCCTGGAGAAGAGGTGGCCAGTGTCTGTCCCTTATGCTCTAAATGCCATCTCAAGAAATGCTAAATTTTCTAATAATGATCTTGGGGATGCTATATATTACTTTCTTACCAAGTTAGTTAAACAAATATATGATACTTTTACTTACAATGCAGATGCTTTCAGCAGAAAACTGCCAGTTTTCCCAAAAATTTTCATTATATAACTGCTTTCTCTAATGCACATACAGGCATTTCTTACAGTACTAAAAAGGGATTTTGAGCTATAGATCTCTGGAACAACAGCTACATCCAGTTGCTAATTAGATAAGTAACAGATGCTGCCTCCCTTCTTCTCGTTTATCAAATGCAGATCTCATCACTTTTTCTTTTGCTTATATCCATTCTTGCTATTCATACAGAGCAGGAGTTACAACACAGACCTTCAAAGATTTGCCTTTGCTGATCTGTTTGCTTCTGGCTCTCATGGGTGTGTCAGACCTTCTGTGTAAAATGACACTTTTCATTAGGACCTGCAGGCAGGGCTACAACCACAGTCCATATGTGTTTCTGCTGATGACAAAGGCTGGTATCCAGTGTGGCCCTGCAAGGATTCCTCTGTGTTTGGATCAGAAAGGTTCCCACTCCTCGCACTGTCATGCAAGACAGAGAGCCCTCTGTCAGAGCCACCTGGACCAGGGCCCCAGGGACAGTGCAAGTCACTAGGCAGAGACAAAAACTGTCATTCTGTCCTCCTAGATGTCATCTGGACTTACGAGGGGAATGAAGTGGACCCCTTGGAGCCTGACTCCCCCTTGAGCTGCATCACAGGTGCTTGGCCATTCAAAAGGAGAGAGACACATTGGGGGCAGAGAAAAGGTGCACGAGTGCAGTGTTGACACACTGCTGTTTGTATTCTTTGCTTGTTTGGCTGTTCTCCTAATCAATAGGATGATTTGCCTGTGCAGTTGCAGTAACTTTTTGCATAAATGGGAGAAAAGTGAAACATATCTACATGGATATGTGCTAAAAGCACATAACAGGGCTTAACGGCACCAAACGGGACTTAACAGGGCATCGTTAGTCCTGAGATTTAACCCACTATTGAGATGAAGAGAGTAATTCATGTATTAGATACATGAAAGCAGTAGCTCAGCCAGGACCAATATCTCTTACTTTTTAACATCAGCTATCAAGATTGAAAATTAACTCCTCTAATTTTTAAAGGCAACTTCTATCATGTAGAGTTGGCCTTGGCCAGGAAAGTTAAAAAACTAGACCAAATTAGTGCAGAAACTAATGAATCTCCTTCCACATCCAAAGTTAAGCTAAGAAGCAAAACAATATGATGAAATTTCTTCCTTTTGATAATTTTTGCTGCATATTTTTCAGTATTTTTTAGACTATTAATCATTAAACTTTCATAAAACCTAGTGCCTTTTTGTCTTCTTACCATATCATTATAGAGAAGTGAATCCCAGAAATCAGCATATGCCAGTGCCATACTGGGCACTATGTTGTCTTGGCCATAGAGTTTTTTATGACAGCTACTATTCCCATCAGCATTCTGACATCTAAAGATACCAAATGTTACTGGTTTACTTCTTGGAGGATCTCTTGTACATAGTTTCCTTCTGTGAAACTTAAATGAAAGAGAGCTGATCAGAAAAGCTGTGTATAATATTGACAGAGAGGGCCCTGTACTCTTGTACCTCATACTTTGTGGTAGGTTGACCTTGGTCAGCTGCCTACCCAGCTGCTCTCTCACTCCTTCAAGAGAATGGGGGAGAAAATAAGATGGAAAAGCCCGGGGATTGAGGTAAAGACAGGGAGAGCACTTGTCAGGTATTATCATGGGCAAAACAGACTTGGCTTGAGGAAAATTAATTTAATTTATTGCCAATTAAAATAGATTTGGACAATGATAAACAAAGGCAAATTGCAACACCACTGTTTTCCTACCCACATTTCCCAGGCTCATATCCACTTGTTCATTCTCAGCTGCTCCTCACCAAGTGTCACAACGATGGGTTGGGGTCTGTCCTTAACAGTTTCTCTCTGCTGCTCCTTCCTACTCATCCTTTTCTAGCTCCAGCTTGTGCCCTTCAGAGCTCTTTCCTTCAGCCCCAGCATCTCTGACAAACACCACTGCTCTGTGTGTGCAGCAATACTATTTCTCCTCTTTCCTCGTTGGCAGGAAAGAGTTGGAATCTGCCTGTGCTGCAAAGCAGGTGAAAGCCATTCACAGAATGGTGGATGGTTTGGCTTTCCCTCCTTGCAGATGCAGCTGCTTTTGGAGGTGAAGTCAAGAGGGAGAACTGTGCCTGCTGCTGGTTGTATTTACTCTTTGCTGTAGTTATTTCCACCTGTCATCACTATTTCTTTATCTCTGTGAGCATGTGGCATGTTAACAGAAGTTAGCTAAATTTAGCAGTTTCCTTTGTGAATTTAGCCCTTCTGCTGTTTAATATCATGGGTGATCACATAGCAAAGTGATAGGCAGTGAAAGAAGGAGAAAGCAGGACTATTTTTCACTGAGCTAAAATGTTGGCAGTTACATTTCTGCTCACTCTGTCAGTGCTGAACTCCTTTGGAGTCAAGTGAGCAGAACTGCTTGGTTATGTGAGAAGCACCTACCCCTTAGGAGCCTTTCCATTGCCCTCTTCCACAACCAGAGTAGTTCCAGCCGTCCTTGCTTGCTCATTCAACTCAAACCTTGCTGTATGGGAGTTATCAGGCTTTTCTTTCACTTGTGTTGACTCGGTTTGGTTTTTTTATTTTTCCTGTTGTAGCCATCCGAATGAATGTGATTTTGTGGTGAGGGTTTTTTCCACATGAAGGAAAAAATAATTGCATTTACTTTGAGGCTGACTTAGGTGCAGGTGAAATATTTAGCAGGTCAAAGGAAGGCTGGTAAAAGTCAATTTTAACTTGATTGACCTGTTTTGACAATCAGAGTGATCTGAGAACCTTGCAGTGCCTAGAAACATGTACTCTGTGCTCACAAGGTAGAGATTTTATTTTGCTTATGTGTACACAATTGCTTTGGAAATCTAACTCCTTCATAAATCTGTATCTGCTGTAATAAATTGGATTCAATGATCAGCAGGGAGGTGTCCAGATTAATCCTTTTACTATAACCTAATTATACTACATCAAATTTACTTCTTAAGGGACTATTTGACTCTTCTGTGCAATGAGCAAAAGAAACTTGGCACATCCTGTGCTGAGATACATGCAGATTATGCAGATTCAGTATCTGTTGTACTGTGTTTAATCTTGGTTTATTTAGTCTATGATATGCCATTCAAATGTGTCTGGGTTTTTGGGGTTTTTTTGTTTTTTTTTACTCCTCCTTCAAACTCGTAATCCTACAGTATTTTATATTTCACATTTCTGTAATTCTCAGTTTTACTGTAGCCCAATGTGTAAGTAACTTTTGGATGTGGCTAATTCTGGAAGGAATACAGAACTCACTGGGAATGCAATGACATTTCACAGCCCTCTGAGATGGGGAGCAGAGTGGTGTCCAGCGAGGGAGCAGTGGAGAAAACATTTGGAAATCTAAACATGATTAACTAGGACGGAATCTGGCACAGTACAGTGACATGCCAGGCACTGTGGAGGGAGAAATGCTTAGGCTCAGGTTCTCATCTGGAGGTTGTCATTTTAGTATGCTGCTGGTAGCAGACATGCTCCAGAAGCATTTAATTTAGGCCAAACTCCAATAAATAGAAGGGTCTGAGAGTGTGCCTTGTGTCATTGCTGCACTCCACTTGATGATGAAAAAGGTTTGAGCTCACCCTTGTCTTTATCTGTGTTGATAAATTGGAAATGTAGAAATTGTAAGGCTACTTTAAAAAGTATATGTGCTGTGTATGAGTATGCATATGTCTATAGAGATGCATCTATATATGCATACACGTCTGATGAATGACCTCTGAGAGTCTTTACAAACAGGACTCAGTTTCTTGTTGACCTTTATGAGATCAGTAACATGAGTAACACACTAAGGCTTTTCTAGACTGACACAGTCTGTTTCTATAGAAAGTGCTTTCTTTAGGGCTGTATCCAAAAGATCACCACCCTGGCACAGAGGAGAAAAATAATACAGAGCTCTTGCCGTCAGAGACAAATAGTTTTCTACCTCAGTACACATCTCTGCTACTAAAAGTGTACTGCAGCAAGGAAATCCATTTACAATTTTTCGTTTACATAACAGTTGCAATGCCCTTAAGAGCCCCTGGTTGTTTCTATATTCTCTCCCCCAGTTGTCCTGCAGTAGAACTGTAATAAAAAGCCTGTTTATGGAGGACTGGTGGTGTTCTGCAAAGTGTCTCTCAGCCGACCTTACAGGTCAAAAGCAGGTGTTTTGCCAGCTTTCAAAGTATTCTCAAATAATAACGTGGAGATTCTTACTTCTTCCATTACAAGAGCTCTTCAGCTGAGTGCAGGTACCTTTTACAATATCAGTGCTGCTGTAACATACCCAGGAAAGGAAAAGGTGAGTGGGGATGGGACTGGCCTTCTAATTGCCACGTGCCTGATTGGCCACAGTCTGTGTCTGGGGTAGCTGCTTATAGCTGTGCTGGATTCCCTCCCTGCTGAGGCGTGGGCAGCAGTGCACCCTCTGCACAGCTGCAATGCATTCTCGAGCTGTCTTTCTGTGCGTTAGCTCAGTTTCTTTGACTCCTTCACCTTTGATCCTTTTTTTTTTTTCTTGTAACTGTGCATCCAGTGACCAGATTTTTGCATACAACAACAGTCTTATTTCATATCATGGGCTTAGAAGGACTTTTCTTTTTTTCAGATCTGCCATTTTCCTCTTCAGTGCCATGCCTGCCCCTTTTTTTGAGCTGCATAAACTCGGTCCCCAGTGTTTAGCAGACTGGGAGACTCCATGAGTCTTTTTCCTTATTCTGCTTTGATCCTCCACTAAATAGAAACTTGTTTATTATCTTCTGCATCTTAACCCATGTTCCACTGACACACCTGTGGATACAGCTTACCCATATGTATTTTCCACCACACTAACACTGACACCCCAATCAGCCATTTGTTTCTTCCTAAGCACTTTCAAATGCTGTTGTCTCTGTTAACTTTTTTTTTTTTATCACCTTCCCCAAAAGAAGCCATACACCCTATGAAATTGTCTTCTGTCACCAGTAATTTTGTTTATACTGTTGAACTCAACAGGATCTTAAAATGGAGAACTGGACTCCAGCATCAGACAGGTAAGTGCAAGGAAGAAAACCCACAAATAGCCAATATTTGGCCTGGTCAGCAAAACCAGGTCTGGTGGTTATAGCATATTGTAATCATAATATAACCAACATATGGCCAAAATGCACTGCTGTTAACAGAAAGAAGAAAAGAGGAGCTAATTTTAGTTTGGGATGTCTTAACTGGAGTTTTGTATCTATCATGAGGGAGGGACATTGCTTTGCTTTTCCTGGAATTTTTGAGCCTTCATCTATATCATGCATTCAGTCCTGAGTTTCATCCTTTAAGACAGACATACAAAAATGAGAGAAATATGAAAGGAAAAAAATAGAAATGAGAAGTTTGGCAGATTTAACCTCTGAGGGAAGGTTGAGGAAATGAGATTATTTTGCTCTAGGAAAAAAAAAGAAGGCTAAAGGAAACCACAGTAACAAATATCTGATCTGTAAATGGTGATATATAGAAGACTGTGATTTCTTTGTTTCTGTGTTCTCTGAGGCTAGAACAAGAAATAATCAGCTTTAATTGTAGGAAAGAAGATACAGTGCAGGTATTTACACCCCCCAGACTTTTGCACTGTAAAAGTACTGGAGCAGTAGAATCAGAGGCACCTGGGTATGTGGTAGGGCATCCTTAGAGAGTTTTTCTTAAGGAGGTATTAAAAAAAACATCTGTCAAGGGTTGCCTTGGGTATTCTTGAGTTTTCCCCATAGCACAGGAGATGGAGCAGGTGATTTATGGAGATTTTCATTGGACTATTTGTATGTTTCTGCCATACACTGTAGCCTCTCATTTTTACTGTATTTTGATTGCCATGATACAAAATTGAAATAGTTCACCAGAACTCTTCCAAGGGCTGTAATAAGATCTCACAATGAGAAATGTGGTGGATACTGCAGGAAATTCATTTTGTGTGTCGTAGAGCAGGTGTTGTACATCTTAGAGCAGGGCTATTGTGTCTTGTAATAATGAAATTATGAGTTTGGGAGTTCTCACAAAGTGGCATTTTCCAGACTTGCTAGTTTGTCAGACTACTTTTTTTTTTTTCCTTTGAAGTCCAGCCTGAATATATTTCTTTATGTAACACTGTAAATGTGCTTTTGCCATTTCAGCTTATTCTGTCTCCTCTAGAAAGGGAGGGAGGCAGAGGAGAGAAAACAAGAAGCAAACTACTCAATTCAGTTTTAAATACAAAAAGCTGACATTCAGAGATTTTTTTAAATTTTTCTTAAGGTCAAAAGGGACCTTTTAGATTATCTCATCTGAGCTTGACTTATTTAATTAATTAACAGCATCAGTGCTGGTGACAAAATGGTTTCTGATGATGACATAGAAACATGTCCATATTCAAGAGCTAGAATATCTCCACAGATTTTTCTTAAAGTGCATTTCCACACCATTTAAACTCCATGAATATGGAACTCCTGCCGACAGTTTTCATGTTTAACATATTTCATCTGTGGATAAATGATAGTTTTCATCCTCATGGTAGTGCATTTCTCATTAATTAGAAAATGTTTGCTATAGTGACTGAGAAACAACTTGCCTGAACAGTCACTACTGATGGCTATGTAATAGGAAAGCAATTAAAAAACCCAAATAGGCAAATTTATCCTTTCTTTAGGAGACTTGAAGATTATACAAATAGTTATGAAATGTTATATTATTTTCTTGTACTTCCTTATGTGTTTGGGTTTTTTTAATCAACTGCCTTTTATTGCAAAAAGAACTAGAAAAGCATTCTGCAGTTGTATAAAGTTAACACAATGTATACTGACTCAGACTAATGGATGATTTCTAACACAAGTGAATATAGTTCCTTATATTTCTGACTTATTAGGATACTTAAATATGGGCTTAGCTTTAGAAGTGTGCTCAAATCTTAAGTACCTTATAAAACAAATTTAAGCACCGAACAGAAAAGAATGGAGGCAAATCCTTCATTTTTTTTTTTACTTATTTAATATGCATAGGTCAAAAGGCATTTCCACTATTAATTCCTTCTTTATTTCATGGTCACTCTCAAAATACTTTTAACAAAAGTTCCAGTCCTGAGCCTGACTTTGCAGGAGTCATGTTGAGCTTGCAGACTCAGGACTTGAATCCTGACACTGTTATGTAGTGAAGCAGCTTGTTTTTGTCAGTCTTTTTTCAACTGCTCGGGAGTTCATTGTTTTCAACAACTAAAAAGTAGTTGATAATCACAGAGAAGCCAGATGAGATCATCTTTGAATTGTGGGAATTCTGCCTGTACTCTGTGAGCCTTCCCAGCAAAGGTAAAGATTTTTTCAGAATTGATGTATTATGTCTTTATAGGTAAGATTGGAGTGTTTGGAATAGAGAGCTGTTAAAGAGGCTTGAAATGAGGCACTGTGAGAACAGAGTTTGATTGAAAAGGTAGAGAGCAATGAAATCCACCTAAGAAATGAATTATGGGTCACATTGTATTATCAAAGGAACAGAATTAGTACAGCCCAGAAGAAAAGTGAGTGCACAGTATGACAATAGCCCAGGGCGTATCTGGGAGGAATTAGTAAAATGAGATTATTTGCAGTACACGGTGCAGACACAATAGACAGTAATGGGCTAAAACAGCAGAAAGGAAACAGGTATAGATAGCAGCAAGCATTCTGCAAAAACACCAATTAGGCACTTGCATAACTGCTGCTCGTTGTGCATGACATCCATGATAAGCTACCATGACAAGATTAGTCAAGAAATGTTGTATGGATTTTACAAAGACCAACAAACCCCATCCTACAGGGCTCTGTGCAGACTGTATCCTTGTCTGTCACTGTAGAGTAGATGATCTTCCAGCGCTGCTGGAATAAGATTATTTTTATCTAGTTTAAGCAAAACAAAAAAAGCCCCCAAACGAATATGGTTTGTTACTCTTTTTGTACTTTTAAAATGTGCTGTGACATGAATATTTTAAGCCAAGTCTAAGGGAGGGATGGAGAAATGACAAGAACTTTTCTCATTCAGGAGTCAGTGTTTTGTTGGATCAGCAATGTATCATTCCTGCTGTGCATGAACCATTGGAAATTAAAAAACAAAACAAAACAAAGATGAGAAAAAAAAAAGAAGGCAAATAAATTGCTTTAGAGTGAAAACACATCATAAGAACATTATATACTTTATTTAGTGGGCCTGATTCTGATATGGCTGTCTGCCAGTTGCTATGGCCACATACCTCTCCAAACCTTGCTTCTGAGGCAAGGTCCACTTAGGCAGGATTCACTGTGATCTTATGAAAATGGGATATAAATGCCCTTATGGTGAGGGCTAGGAAGTTTTCTAGCAG
This sequence comes from Lepidothrix coronata, assembly GCF_001604755.1. NCBI lineage: Eukaryota > Metazoa > Chordata > Aves > Passeriformes > Pipridae > Lepidothrix > Lepidothrix coronata. Next base: position 2,021,956 of record NW_016690333.1, on the reverse strand, counting down.
AGCTAAACCAAAAGTCCTTTATAATCACTGCACTTTTGTTTTCATTGTTGCAGAACTAGTGCTCCAAGTTTATCACTGTAAACTCACTTCTTAGACACCACAGATCTGAAGTCCTTAAAACTGAAGTTCATGGATTTGAGTTAGTCCTTTTCAAAGATCAAGTTTTGTTGCTGTATTACCTTAGAACCAGAAGGGGGCTGGATAATTAATCCTGTGTTTCTTTGCAGATTTAACTCAGCAGTTCTTTCTTAACAGAGTTACTTCTGGTTTGATTTGGATAAAGAACGCTTTTAGTGTGTGTTACATCATATTAGGGATTGTGCATTGCTTGGTTAAGAAAAAATTGCAAACATGACCTTGCTTCCATAGTTCTTCATTTTTTCTGCCTCTATCCTGACTGTAAAGCAGTTCCATGTCCTGTTTCTGTTTAGTTAAGAGTAACAACCCACCAAGCCACTGTGTGTTAGTTTTGTTTAAGGAGAAGGTTGCACTGGCCACTTAGATCAGCCAGCGAGGAGATGCTTATGTTAAATACATGTGTGAGAAAGGTGGGGTGTTTTTCTGTTGTGTTGGTGTGATAAGAAATTTGTGTCAAGTATATTAGAAGCATGTTCAGACTGAGAGCTGCACCACTAGAAACTGAATTCTTCCATTTGGGGAAGCTTCAGAACTCTGAAGTGTGCCCTTCAGGATGTTCACTGCCTGGTCATCAGTGTTGAGCTCCATTACTCTTGCTTTCCATAAAATTTCTGTGAGGTCTTTGGACATTTTTACAGTTAACTTAAGCAACTGCCAAAGAGAAAACAGTCTTTCATAATTTTCTGGTTCATGGACCATTCTGTTACAGTACACGAATGAGTTGTTATGCAGAATTACTCCGTACTAAGATGACTCACTCAAACTACCCTTACCAATGAACAAGTTGCTCAATTACATTGCATGACACCATATCTACCACTTAACATTTTTCCCTAAAGCTTCCTCTGGCCTCTGTTATATTACTGCCCTTCTGTTCTTAATGTGGAAATAAAATGTGATGTGTGAGTTTGTGCCTTACTTCCTCTTGTTCTGTGGTGATTTTACTGGAGAAGCTCTTTAAAACAACTGACCATCACTGCAGGTTCTGTGTACAGTGCTTTCACCAGCCCCTGGTTCCTTTCATTCAAACTTTTTTTTAGGCCACATGTATCCTAATTTTATTGGACTAAAATTGTTTAGTAGACATTAGTCCAAATCAAAGCAGAAGCTGATGTTTGTACTTTAGATCTTGTAAATATGATTTAAGATAATAATTACCCAGAGCTTACTTCTGCACTCAGCAGTACTGAATTATTCTACCCTTCTAGCCAAAGCCTTTCTAGATGGAGTAGAAGAGCAGAGTATAATTTATATGTTTTCCTGAGGTAAAATCAGATGTTCCTGTCAATTCTTGCTTCCAAGATTTTACAAGATCTGTAAATTAAGTGCTGTAGATGGTGTTGTTGCCTGCTTCTATTTGACAAGGAAATCAGAGCTGATGGACATTGATTTGCCACTGGGAACCAAAACCATTAATTGAAGCTGTGGTGACTAATCCATTTCTTTGCTGTGCTTCATGGATCCTGACTTAACAGTTTTTGTTACAATCAAAAATTCATTCATGCAAATGCAGCTATTATAATCAAAGTAATCAATTTTTCTAGCTTGTGGTCATCAAGCTCAGGATTCTGGAAACATATCCACGTATCACTGAGTGCTCCCGGGGTGGGACACGTGTCTATGTGTGCTGGAGGGACAGGACAGCAAAGCAAACATGAGCATGAAGTACTAATAATGCTGCCAGTCTAACAGTGGCGTGAAACAAGACACTGAATATGGATCTTTGAAATGAACATGTAGGGCTTGGGTGGTTGGTTTTGTGGGGTTTGTTCGTTTGTTTGTTTTCTTTGGATTTATCTAGTTTATAACCACTCTAAATTGAGTGTACAAGAGAAACTGCAGATAAAATACAAGAATAGTCCAACGAGGTGGTTTTTTTCTTTGTCTTTTTGTTTGTTGGGGGGGCGGTTAATTTTTTTTTCTTTTTTTATTTGCATTTGCAGACTTAGGCTCTGAAAACTTTGGTTCTTGGGTTGTTTATTTTTTTTCATCTATTACTTCTTGTGAGGGAGGAAAGAGAGCATTTACTCAGAAAAGGCTTTTAAAGAAGAGACTTTTAATCTAATACATATAAAGTACAGTGAAACATTACTAATGAAAGCCTCATGAGTACATATGCTTTTATGAGTTTGTATTTGGGGAATAATCTGAGGATCCCAATAATAAATCCCTTTATCACTGATTGATAGCACTTGAATTGATGTAAATCACAAATATCTTTGCTGTCAGGTTCACGGTGGCCTAATTGAGATTAGCAAATAGCCTTTCCCATCTCTGCAGTTCCTGTCTGTGAATAAATATACAACTCTAATGCTACATTAAGAGACAAGTGCATGAGATTCTTTATGTATTGCTGCTGCCTTTTCTTAGCCTTATTATACTGAGGTATCTCAAAAGCTTGTTTTGGTTTGGGACACTGGAAGTTGTTGTGACTTTCAGATTCTTTTAAGTCTGTGTCAGTGTGAATGTAAAATGCATAGGCTGAAATATTAAGAGGGTATTGTTATTTAAGGAGGAACAGTGAAATGCGCCTTGATTTTTTTAGAAAAGACTGTCTAGAGGTAAAATGTACATATTAATGTCCTCAGTGGAAGTAGTATCTTCTGAGTATATCCAGTGTGTGACTTGTGACTCTATTTTAAAACACACATTTGTATTCATCTGAGGGGAAGACTTTTGCCTGTGGTGGCTGAGGATGCAATGTTCCTAGAGCCCTTACTCTGTGGGTTATGGGATAAATATTTTTTAAAANGTATAGAGAAAGTTTGAATTGGGGGGCTTTATGGGAAAATCCATCTGTTTTCATCTGAGGGGAAGACTTTTGCCTGTGGTGGCTGAGGATGCAATGTTCCTAGAGCCCTTACTCTGTGGGTTATGGGATAAATATTTTTTAAAATTTTCAGGACTTTTTTCTGGTTTTATGACAGAACAAATGTGAGGAGTGCCATGTGTGTTGACATAAACAAGGTCTGAGCAGGTAGCTCAGGTCCACACTTGAGGCACTAAACTGGAAGCCTTTGGGAGGCATCAGGGTAGAAATGTTTGTTCTTGGTCCTCTTTTCATTGAACATGTTGACCTGCAAGTATCCTATAGTCTTAGTGAAAGTCCCAGTCAAGCTGCTATTTGGGCTTAAAGCATCGTTAAGTTTGGGTGAAAGGGTTTTATTTATGGATGGAAGGGAATTAGAGGAGAAAAGCTATAGCCCTTATTATACAGAACTCTGTAGTAAATGTGTACCCTAAAATTTCATAATTAAGGAAATTTCTCATATTTTCTCATCATTAAGGGACAGTGCAATGCCCTTGATCCTAATATGTTCTCAGACTAGTATGTTATAGATAATTGGGGTTAGAGAAGGACCATAAAATATGTAGCTGATGTAAATGTCCTATTTATAATGTAGACTATCTTGCATAAGTGCAGGGTCTCAGGTTGATTTTTTTAGCTTTATAATAATTAACAAAGATAAAATAGACCTGCATGTCCTTGGTTAAGACCAAGAGCAGTGTTAAATATTACAATGACAACAGCATGTGCTTAATTTCTCAGCATTCCCTTCAGAAGAAATCTCTAAGCCTTTTGTACTGTTAATTAGCAAAGCAATATTACTTTGCTGAGCTGAAGCCACAATTCTCATTTAATAATCTTCACTGTAAATTCTACATAATTGCTTATCATTGCTCATATACATGTGTGTGCACAGTTGATATAGCAGTGGCTGAAGGAGAGGAAAAATGCTCTTTGTGTTAGGAAGTCACTGAACCATGTTAAACAATTGTGGGAATAACTCTTATTTTCGTGACTTTTGCACATGTAACTCCGAACCATGAAACTCCATTCAGATAGATTTGTCTGGTTTAATACACCAGCACTGTAACTTTGTTAAGGTCAATTGCAGAGGACTTTTGCCTTTTCATTTGCTGCCTTGGAGGGGATGCTTTGCTTTTCGTTTGTCTTTGTCAAGTTACAGCATTTTATCGTGTTTAACATTAGCATCAGGGATGTCATATCTGGTGGATGTTTTATTTTCCCAAATAACATCCAATACATTACTTTGAGGTTTCAGATGTTAGTTGGAGTGGCAGAAGTATTGCTTTATTCGAGTGTTCTGGGATTCCAGAGATTAAAAAATCAGTATGTTGCGTAGATGCTAAAAATAGAACAGTTTAAGGAATTACGAAAGCCCGAAAATGGCATGTTTGAGCCTTGTTGGTGGTGACATTTTTAACCTCCCTCTATTTTTAATGGATGTGTAAAGCTTAGCTTTGTAGCCCTAGATGTGTGCTTGGAGCAAAGTCCTTTAAGTCCCTAGAGAAGCACCAGGAATGTTTCTTTCAATGAGAGTCTGTGTGCTGCTCTTCACCTGTGTGTGTTCACCTCCAGCACCAAGGCCAGCAGCTGGTCACAGTCACTCCCTGGGAGCTGGGGCTCTGCCTCGCTGGAGGCAAGAGCTGCTTCACCCACCCTGATGTGTTGTGTGTTTGCAGGAAGGTCATTTTAGGTTTGTAGTCTTAAAAGAATGCCTGTGTCATCAGTCCCCACTAATGGTACTGCCATTTAGGTTGCTGATAACCTCAACTCTGCTGGAGGTCACGGCCATTAAACCCTTTCCACCAGCCCTTTGGAAGAGCTGGTGGGCTCTTCAATATTAACTTCTAGTCAGAATTTTTTTAATAAACCTCATCATTTAAGTGAATACGGCAAAGATAGATGTTATTAGTGTTTCTTCTGGCAAATAATCATAGAGAATATATGTATAAAATATATCAGAGAATATAGTAAAATCAGTATAATAGAAAAGAAAGATCAAGTTTGGGAGGAGAGCAGTTTTAGTAGGAATTTACTCTGGAAATTCTTTATTTCCTTGACCTATGTTTATAAGAAAGGAGTTAACCTACAACAGTCAAGGACTGTTCTTCTTTGTCAGGTTTGTTATTCTGGATTTTTAGTTATCCAGTGTAGATCATGGAGTGCACCTGGAAAAAGGGAACATCAGGGTACCACAGCAGTGTGACTGTAGATCATGGAGTTACCTGGAGCTAGAATTTTATGGTGAATGTCCTACAGCAATCAGTCTTTTTGTATGTACACTGTGTATATTAATTATTTTTGGATTCACAATGAAATTAATCATTTTGTGTAAACCCCTTAAAATCCATGTATGAAATTAATTTCAAAAGGAAATTCTGCAAATGGTGTCTGACCTGCTCTCTTCTTTCTTTATTTAATATTTATATTGTGTGTGCAATAAAAGCTATGCAATGCTTTCCAGGAACTTCAGCATCTGGCCTGCTTCCAGCATGTTTTTCTGTAGCCAATGTTCTGGAATAGCTGGTGATTATATACCTGTATAAGTGATTAAACACATTCTCATTACAAGTGAAGCTTAACAGGGTTTTTCCTTATGGTCCAGGACAACGCGTTCCTCATCAGTGTTCTTTAATTACTTATCTATTCCTCCTTCTCTTCCATTTCATTCTACTCAGGACATTTTCTGACTCTGCTGACCATGTTAATCTTCAATAGTGCCCGAGGGATTTTGCTTGTCTGCTCCTTTGGCATAGTCCTAAATTAGCTCTGTTCACATTTGTACAGTATATGGCACTGTATTTAATAGGACAATCTCTGTTCCTCTTTTGGATAATTAGTATTCCAAGATAGTCTTTTCTGTGTCTAGTGATTTCAAATCAGAACATTTGTTGGCATGATATTAGTTTTTTCTTTCTCGCTACTAATACACAGAATATTTTGTCAGCAAAGCCAGCAGTTTGACTCTGCTTGTCCTGTACTGACAGATCACTCACTAGATAGAAGTGTTGGATTCCATTTTCTTCAGCAAAGCTCAAACTAAACAAATAATTCAATTCCCATATCGATGCTGGACACCTTCCACATTTTATCCAGGCTGGGCAGATGTAACTTTTTAAAGATAGCTCAGCTTTTTTGTTCATTTTGGTTTTGCTTTTTTTCCTTCCCAGTGCACACGTTTGAACACCTCTTTTGGGAGATAACGATGGTTACTTATTATCACATTTAAAATAAAATTCCCTAAACGTTGTTTCTTCAGGCTTTCATGTCATCATACTTGTAGTCACACCTGCTGCCTGCCATTCCTCAGCTCCTGGAAAAAATCTCTGGGTAGACAAAAATGTGAGGATGAACCTGCTCACTCACTGGTTGGTGATTTCTTAAGCTGCTGTCCCGTACATCCCATCATTGTAATAAATTGGACTTAATGTTAAGATACTTCACCTATAGCTTTCTTTTGCCTGCTACTCCTGTTCTTTCCCATCCCACAAAGATTTGATGCAGTAAGTACCTAGAAGACTTTACAATATTGAAGCAGAAAAAAGTGTTTATCTGCCTGTATGAAATAGATGTGGTGTCTGCCTATGAGGGGGTGGTTTTGGAATGCAACATATCATAGAATCCCAAATTTTCCATGCATGTTCAATGTGCAAATGATGAAGAATAGGAAAAACCCAGTGGATATGGATTAAAAATGCAAAGACTGGAAGAAATGTTTCAGATGTCTCCAGCAACCTGTTGAAACAGCTGGTTGGAAGAACCATCAGCTGTGAGCACTTCTGGCTGTTCTGTCAATGAATGCTCCACGAAGCTGTCATTAACCCATGGAGCAGCAATGCATCCACTCGGAGTGCCCATGAGTGCCACAGTGGATTGCACTGTCATCCCAGTAAAATGAAACATTGACCTCCTGGAATGAAGCTTCTTCCAGTAGGAGAAGAGCAAATATATTACAGGCAGCAAAGGAAGAGCCAGGGGAGGAGAGAAATGAAGCAGGATAGCACTGGTGGTGCTGGGTATTTATTTTTTCTGTTTACATACATTTCATTTCACAGAATGTGAGGAGACAGACCCCAGAGCTAAGCTGAAATGCAGGTTTCTCTCAGCATGTCCTCTTTTTCGGTAAGGAAAAGTAGAATGATCAGAATTAGAGGAACTGAATGTTTGATATTTGGAAGTCTTAGACCGAGGGCCAATCTACTTGTACAAATCCGACTGCTCAGATGTTTTAGATGCATTTGTGTTCTCCGTGTGTCCATATTACCTTGTATAGAGAATCACTGACAGAGATGCACAAACTTAAAGGAGAGTGAACTGCTCAATCCTATTTTCCCACTGGCACTTTTGTAAAGTCCCACTGACTTCAGGAGGACTCCTTTTGACAATAAACAGCTTTTTAATGCAATGATGAATGCTCGTATATTCAATGTTGCTTTCAACACCAGTCCCTCATTCATAGAGGAAGAGAGAACAAAAACTGGAAAACAAAACCTAATTAATCTAAGTGTATTGGATGCTTGTTAAAATTCACCTGTCCTGGAATGTCCATTTATCATGATTATGACTGAACAACCAAGCTCAGAAAGGTGCTGCTTCTTCATTTGAAGCAAAATCATGATTTATTACCCTGTTTTTTAGTAATGGTTAAATCTAATGAATGTTTCTGCATGACAAATCATTCATCTTCAGAGTAAAATTAGACATGTTATTCTTTCATGTAGAACATTACACAGCAATTCATGGGATACAGAAATCTTGTATCACTAAATTATTGCCAAGGCACTGGCTGCATATAAATTTGAAGAACATGTGTGCATATTAATGTTTTAATATGACATAGCCTCCTGTTTGTAAAATTATGTAAATACTTTCATTTGACCTAATCAATTTGCAAACTAATTTGCAAACTGCGTTTTCCTTCATGCTTATACAGTCCTTGTCATACATCTAAAAAATACATGCCTCGATGAATAATTGTCTTCTTTTTCCGTTCATTGTACGTGTATCTAGGAGTAGCAGGTTCCATTTTTAATTAGAGGATTCCTTAATTAGTAATAGTACTTTCTACCCAAAAGTACTACTGAACAGTGCAGCTACTTTTAAAATTATTTTATTATTTTTCTTCTTTTTTTTTTTAAATTTTTTTTTTACTAAGAGATATTTTAGTATTACTGCTACTCATTTGCTTCCAGGCAGCTCTTTATAGGGATCCTCCTGAGTAATTTTGCAGTACAGTCAGCTACCAGGTTAGGCTCTTGATGTTACTTCTTTAACAAAAGCTCCATGGATTTCATAAAGGAGAATCAGTCTTTAAATGTTCTAGTAGCAAAAAGATGATGTAAATTATTCCATAGATTTCTTTATTCTTCTAACATTATTGTAGCAGCATATGTTTTAATCTACTTCTAGGCTTTTAGTCACCAGAAAAACTTGAGGCAGACGGTTCTCTAATTAAACCATTTGCTGTAAACTGAGCTAATTCTGTGATTGTGGGATAAGGCATTGTACAAGAACTGGGGTTTACAGAAGACCTCATGCTCAAGTGTTCATACTCTGGCCTCTCCTTCTTGTGCACAAAGTGATTTGTTAGTAGGATCATGATGCAATTATATAATAGTATTATCAGCAGGCCAGCCTTGGGACCTGTTTTACTGAGGGCTGTGCTACAGGAGGGTTTCTAATCCACTGAGGAGCTGGTCTGGCATCTAAGGTCTGTTTTAGTGGTCTTGGACAGTAGAGAATACAGGAATCAGAGCAGGCTCTGAAAGGGGTAAGGGCAGTGGTTTGGTGATGATCTGTCTGTCCGGGTGAAGGAAATGCTGCTGTAACTGGTGTGAGTGGGACCAAGGGAGAGGGAATTAGTTGGAAAGCAGTTAATCAGTTAGTGGGTCAGCTGATCTCCCACCCCAGCTCCTTTCCCCCCTGACCACTCCTTACTGAATTGTCTTCCTTTGTGCCACAGGTTCATTGGTGCCCCTCAGTAACAATGTGATCTGCTCAGGTCACCTGGACACTGCCTTGTGCTGCAGTCAGCAGGAGCTGTGATGATGAGATACATGTGCAAATGGAAAGGGTCTGTGCTGCATTCCTGTGCTGTGGGGAGCTTAGTTCCATGTGAGAAGCAGTATCTGTGAAATGATGAAGTTAACTTCATAGGGAAAAAAAGGACTTTCTGTACTTTCAATATTTTACAATTTTTCAGCATTTGGTATTATTTCAGTGAAAATATTCAGTGAATCGAGATAATTATTTTCCATTATTTTCAGGTCAAGAGCTTAGAAATCCAGTGAAGGTGCATTAATACTTTTTCGTTCTTTGAAGCTATTGAATTCATTTGGTTAACACATTTCAGTGTTTGGAGTCAACAAGGTGGTGATTTTAAATGAAAGTTGGGAATTTTATGCCACTATTTCATTGTTAGTGCTTGGTTGAAAGTCCCAATTATGGGAAGATTCATAATAAAACTTGATAACAAAACAGCAGCTGAAGTGAGAGGCTAGAAAGATAGATGAAAAGTGGGTAAAATAATTAGCTGTCTCAGAGTTGATGTGGCAAAAAAAGCACCTCAGGATAACAAATAACTACCACTGAAAGCAATCCATTATATGCAGGGAAAGGTAAGACAATTACTAACCAATAGTTGTTGCAGAATCCCTCACAGTTTGGACATAAACATGATTTTACTGAACCACTTCTCTGGTTGTTGAAATCTGCCTGCCCTTCTAAAGAACATCTTGGCTTGGTGTCAGAGCTATGGGGAATCTTCTAAGCAGACAGTATGTGTTTTATGAACAAAAATGGGAAAATTCTGCAAAATACATTTTAGAGATGCTGAGTGTGGGCGCTCACACTTGTACATGTTGGTGTTTTATTTCCAAAATGTGGAGAGGAATGCCTGTTGGATTTGCCTGTGGGAGGAGAATTTTATAGTTTCTTATAAAAGTTATATAGACACCAGATTCAATTATGAACTCTGGAGAAGGAAACTGTGTGTTTATTACAGAAACTGGAAGAGACACAGTAAAACACAAGGTTTTGGCTTTGACTGTTGGTTGCATCAACAGGAAAAAACCCCTTAATTATATATTTCAGGAGATTTGACCAATAAATCACCTCCTAAACAGCTTCCCTGTTTTTAAACTGAACTATTTATGAGAGTTCATAAAGTCTTTGGGACAAGAGAAGGTCACTTGCTTCTCTGTAAAATGCAGAAATGGGTAAATAATACTGAGAAGTGACAACCTGCCTGTCTGTTTTCTGTCTGCTTTGGCTGGAGTCACAGAGGATGTGAAGTTCCCAGTGGATTCCAGAGTACCTCCTGCTGCCTTGTAAGAGATTCTTTATCTTAACATTCTCCTTTCCTTTTAAAGGGAGATCATGTGTGTTTGCCACGCTTATGTGGACTTTCAGATTTTAAATTGAACATTTTAGCATACTTTTATTTTAATTAGAAAGAAAAGCATCACTGATAGTAGATGAGGGAACAGACATTTCAAGCAAACGTAGTCCCTTAAGTAGACAACAGAAAGATCAGTCAGAAATTTCTCCAAAGCAAGATAATCCTCAAGAATCTTCCTTGTTCCCCAAGAGCCCACCATATTAACTTAACGTTTCTCTGTTTTCAAGAATTTAGATCTTCTTTCCTCTTCTCTTAGCATCCTTTTAATATTGAATAATGTTTGCAAACTTCGAAGCAAAGTGTCACTTTTCAGAATTTTGACAAGATACCTCGCTGGTCAGTCAATAAAACAATGCCCTAAAGGCATGTCTCAAAATCCCAGATTTTGACACTCATTCCTGGGGAACAGACTGAAGAAAATGTGCTAAATGTGCTGTGTATGTGCCCATGTAAATGAAGAAACTCTTATGAAAGCAGTGGTGTGTCACAGGGGAAAAAAAATGAGGTGATGGGAGAAAAATTAGGCTAAGCTGTGTTTTAAAACTGAAGTACATATCTTGATACATGTCAGAAACCAGTCTTAACTTCTGTGTGGCGTTTTATCAGAACTCTGAATTTGGTGTTTGCATTATGCCACAGAGCTCCCTAGCTTGTAGAGGAATTTATCTAAGAGGATTTGGGACTTACAGTTCATGCCTAAAGCTATGCTTGTCCATCAATAGACTGTGGGCAGCTCTATACTTCTAGTTCTGCAGTTAATTAGCTGGTTTTTTATGGGTTCAGGGATTCTTGTGCTATTTTTATTGCTCTCATTGCTTGAAAGTAATACAGTGTTGTAACAAAACTTTAGAACTGGTAATGTTTTGATAGCTGGGACATCACTAGTATTTGAAAAAGCAATACTAGTTTGTATTGTCCCTGTTTGCTGAACACCCGGATTAAATCTTTGTCTCAGAGTCTTAATATGCTGAGTTCCAGACATTCACAGCTCAGTTCTCTCTCCTGCCCATGAGGTTGCCAATGTTAAGCTTTTCCAAATTGGCTTCTGTATATTTCTAGTTTAAAGACAGTGGGTTTTGATCTCTGATATGATGCAGTTTCATGGATTTCTTCCTTTTATGGATTCCTTTTCTGATTTATATTTGGACCTGTTTTTGTTTAGGCTGCCAAAATTATAAAAGCAATTAAAGAAATCTATGCTGTTGTTCCCGATTAACTACAGGACATTGGGTTTTTTCTTTATTTATTCTTCCCAATCCAAGCTAATTTTTTTCTTATTTGTAATCAATGGAGAATTAAATAAGATGGAAAAAACCAGTGCAACAGGTCATCAAGAATTTTCCACACAATTCAGGGGTCTACCTATTCCAAAAAAGTTCTGAATTGGAAGAGATGATTATGGAAAAGTTTAGAAAATCTGCATTATAGTTTCCATTTCTAAATTATTAACCACTGATTGAATATATGACAAGAGTGGGTGTGGGAACTCGAATGTAGAGTTCAGTACTTCGATGTGATGCAGAAATTTAATCTATTTAGTAGAGTTGTGCTTTGTCAAAGTCCAAAAGTAAGTACTTCATGTGAGTGAGTAAAGCAGTCTTTGCTTCAGCCCCGAGTTTAGGACAGGCAGCTGTCCAGGCTGGAATTACAGTATTTTCAGCCCTTTGGATTGTAAAAGACCCTGCTGGGCAGATTGGCCCAAGAATTCTCTCAGCATGTTGGTAATTCTGGTGTTTGCTGTGCATTTGTGACTTTCATACCAAACCACTTTTTGAAGAGAGGTAGGATATTGAGGATGGTTTACAGAGACAGATTTTCTTCCTCTCCTTTTTGTCCTCCTTATCAGCACTTCCCCGTTAATGATTGACAAATGCATTAAAACTCATTCATCCAAACCTGCTACCCAGCCACCAAAAGTGAGATTCAAGTGAAATTTCTCAAAACTGTTTGTAGTGAGCAAGGAAAACATCTTGTTAGAAATGTGTATGTTGATTTACCAGTTAGCCTTAGACACTGTGATGTGGGAGAGCTTTCATTTACTAAGCTTAGTTGCTTTGTCAGTGCTGCACCATTTAGGTGAATTCTTCATAGTAAAAGTGGATAATGGAACTACACTTTAGTCTTGTTATTTATCTGTGTATGGAAAGGGAAGGGGAGAAAGTCCTAAATGCAAGTACCACAGACCTTGCCTTGAAGATGACTACTTTCTATTAAATACATAGAAGTCAAAGCAATAAATTAAAAGGCTTATTGAAATTCTAAGCATTATTTCCATTCTCATTTTACATTAATCTACAAAATGGCCTCTTCCTTGATAAAGCTCCAAGAAATTGTTAGTGGTGCACTCTTTGCCTGGGTACACTGTTGCTATTGCAAGCAGTTTGGCTGCTTATTTTATTTTACCTGTCTGAGTTGAGTAGCATTGCTGAGGATCCCTTTCTTTTCATGCTCTTTCTCCTACAGCTTCTTTTAACTGGATCAGTGGATGGAAACTTTAATTTTATGATAGATGGAGCCTCGAAATGGGATTTCATGTTAAGACTCAGTGGTTGTGCTGCCTTTTGTGTCCTTTCCTTAGGCTGTTGGAGATTAGAACAGTCAGACTGTGGGTTAAAGCAGAATATTATACAGTCAGATTATAGATAGAAATGTGCAGAGGAACTGGAAACATGATGCAAAAGAAGTGAATGTACTTGAGAATGAGAGTTGTTAGAATAGGAATGCAATGAGGAGCCATTAGCAGGTGAAACTCCTGCTAGACCAGCTTTGCCTCTGAGTTTCTGATATACGAAAAGATCATGTTACCTGTTGAGCAAATGTTTATAGTTCTTTAGACTTCTTTAAACTTCCTGACTGAAGATTAAAAATACAGTCGTGTATTCCTCACTCTCATGATCTCTGTTAGGGCTGCAGTTATTTTGCAATTCAGAATCTATACTATTGCTGAATAAATATTTTTTTTCACTGCATGTCACATACTACATGTCTGGTCATGGCATAATCCATTGTCTGACCCAGTGCAGGTAGGTCTAATGAAGAACTCCTTGCAAATTAGTCCAGTGGCTATTTTATAAAAAGTGATATTAACTTGCATTCTACCTGTGCTGTATCAGGCTCTGAGAATGCTGCAGATTGACAAAACTAAGGATTTTGCAGGTCTTTCTGATCTTGTTACACCAAGAATTAAATTCCATCTCCAAAACAGATATTCTTGCAAAACAGATAACTCAGAAGTATTATGAAAGCTTCAGATCCAGAGTACATTGAATTTCTCATGTAAATGTCTAGAAACTGTTCCTCAAGTAAGTTTTGACTTCCATCTGTCTTCTAAGTTACTGAAGTGCTACTCAATGGTGCTGTTTTCATGACTCATAAAGGTGAGTAACAGCTGCTGCCTTTAGCAGCATTTTAGTAGTTCATTCTGTGGTACTCTTCAGTAATAGCTCTGCCCAGTGCATTGATGAAAATAAAATATTGAAAGAATGGCCATTAGGAGCTGAGGATTCCTCCTCTTAACCATCCTTCATATGAGAGCTGGTGAGTTGCAAACTTTCACCATCTTCTGTTTTCATAAAAGGAGTTGGCAGGTCTGGTACTCAGAATTGGTCAGTCCAAGTTTGGAAGTTCTCCTCTAAAATGGGTGACCTAAGACTAAGTGAACCGTGTCAGGCTCACTTGGAAACTGGAGTTTTCCTTTTGCCAGGTAAAATTCAGTCACAGGTCCTCCTTCTGTCACGTACAGTGTTAATGAAACAGAACATCTCCCTGCTCTCTCTGTGAGACTTGCTCTTCTGCTCAGTGCTACAGGGGCAGATTTACAGTGGATCTCAGCCTGTTCTTTGGCTTTGCATGGAAGACTTGCAGGTTTTGTTATGTAGACATCTAATTGTCTTGCTTTGGAGCTACAGCATCCTTACATTGATCAGCTGAGTGGATTAATATCTTCCTTCTAGAACTGACATTCCCAATATCAGGTGTTTGAAATTTCTAAACAGTTGGTTAAAAGCTGTTGCTGGAATCTCACCCAATAGTTGAAAACAAATTTAAATGCTCTAAGAAGGACTGGTAGACAAACCTGCTAATTTCAATAAGTCTTATAAATGTGCTAGCAAGCATGCAGTGTGTGACTGTTGTGTAATAATGAGATCTGGGCACATTTTTTCTCCAAAATATAGTATCTTTCAGGAGAAAAATTAAAGCACCTCTGACAACTATTCATTAATTTTCACAAAGCTGTGAAGTAAGTTTGGGCAAGGCAAGAGATAGTGAGGAAAAGCAGGCATTAGCACCCTCCATCTGTGTGATAGCCTGAACGTGGAGAACCTTGGTCACAGCATATAAACCCTCATGTGATGTTCTTTGATGGAGAAGAAATCCTTAAGCACAGTCTGCAGCTCTGCTGTAGGGCTCTCCAGCTTTCCTGGTCACAATATTCTATTCTAAAGGGATTAATGGAAATCTTGTCTGGCATCTCTGCTGAGTCTACTAAATGCTGAAGAAGAGGCTCTGATTTGAAATATCTTTATTCACACTGTCTTATGCATAATGATGTGGAATAAAAAAAAATACAAGTGTTTTAACATACTGAGTAACTGCCACTGGTGATGAATTATGTTTACAAGCTACCATTCAACACAATGTGCATAAGTACCTTCCTTGGCTGGCAGTAACCACATTCCTCAGTGGGACTAATCCAGGACTGTAGTTTCTTGCAGAACTGGGGCTGCTGTTTTTTAGCCATTTCACCTGGAAAACTTAGGTAAGATGGAAATTTTCATTCCGAGTGGCATTTTCTAGAAAAACATCAAGTTGAAGTGTATGTATCATCCTTCAGCTATTTGACGTAGGAGAAATCGATGATAAGTTCATATCCTCAGCTGGAACAAATAAATCAATTAATAGCCTAAAAAGGGCAAAGTCGATACAAAGCATAAAACAGTGTTGGTCTAATTAAAATGTCCTGTGCACCTCAAAATTACTTGCTGTCTAAAACTATTGAATAGCAGTTCCCAGTCTTCCATAGGAAGAAAAAAAAAAAAAGTAGCTTTCCATAATTTGCAATACAAAGTTTAAAAGGAGCATCCTTTTTGATTAGGAAACTGAGAACACACAGCTGCAGCAAGCATCAGAGGTTGCCTTTCCTAAACTGTTCAGCCCAAATCCTGCTGACTTTGGAGGAGCTTTGAGGCTGTTTCCACATGGGTGAACTGTTCTTGAACAATTTTCCTAATATGTCAGGCCTGAGCAAGTTTTCCATTAATGTTGGTCAGTCTTCATTTTCAGCTTGCTGTTTCTCTTCCTTCAGAGCACACATATTTAAATGTTGCTTTTGCAACAAAAACTTGTTGTTTGTGTCTTGGCTTCCCTGGGTGTGTTCTACAATTGATCTGGGCAGTGATACAGTGTATGGAGCTGACACTTCCTCACACCTCTTTTGTTTTACTTGTGAGGAAGACACCTCTGTATTCTATTTCTGGTCTTCTAACCCTTTATTTAGACTTAACTTGTTCATACTAATCTCTCTGGATGTTTTGGGAGAGAAGAAAAATAGGGTAAGAAACAAGTAAGGTGGCAATCAGGCAGTGACGTAGTGATTATCATTAGTATCCACAGTACTGTTATGATGGTAACAAACAAATGAAAAATGGCATAAATACCATGCTATAGCATATATTATTTGTTATTTCTGCACTCATTGTTGGAACAATAATGAATTAACTTTTTTTCCATCTTGTGCCTGCTAAGACACATATTTTAGTATACTTAGATACCGTACATATTTTAGTTATACTAAAAATATGGTGCGTCAGTTTAGCTGGTCTGCCTGGTTTTCTTTTGATCTGTTTTTCCTGAAGTACATACTTATAATGATAGCTTCAGGAAAAGACTAATGTAGGATTTATACCAGTGTATAAGTGGCTTTTATCAGCATTGGTTATTCTTATTTTGGTACAGCATCTTTTACACTCTTTTGTTTGCAGGAAGATAAGCAAACTGCTACAATTCTCAGCAAGGACAAGAGCTCCATTTGGCAAGTTCTAACATGTGTGAGCTTCCTAAAATGTAAAGATGGGAGGGCAGCTGTTATCAAAATGAAGTTTACTAAGCCTCAAAAAAGGAACTGAAAACAAGTGGGATGCAAGGTCATAAACCTGCCGTAGTTCCTTTTAGGTTCTGCTGTAAGAAAGATTCACCAGGAGAATCTTTCTACTTCACTGAAATGTCTGACTGTACAGATTTCTTCATTCTGTGGTAACATGAGATTTGGATATCTTCTCATCTACATAGCACTAATACTGCTTCTTTAAAGGTTTTATTTTGAAAGGAGGTTGTGTGTAAAAGTTGTTCTGCCAGACAAAGCATAGACTGACGGTTGAGGACAGTCACATGGAAAGGAAAAATACAATTTTAAACCTTTAAACTAAGTCAGGAATCCCTGATAGATGGAGATGACACAGCTGACTGTCCTGGTTACAGTGCATCTCATTCCTATTCACCCCAAATTCCTCTCCACCACATAGTGACTTCAGATTGATAGCCCCATAATTTATAACATATTGTTATTATTGCCAAGCAATATTGATTGAAGTAAATGTTGGATACCAGAATATTGGTGTTATATCATCCCAGTGTATCTTCCTGTAATATATGTACTGACTTAACTGCTTTTCTGATTAAACAGAAAACTGAATTTGATTTTAGGAGTTAAGACCCACTGAATTATGATCCCAAGTCACTTAGCTTAGTCTGAGTTATTTGGTTTTTTGGCAGTGCAAAAGTATGCAGCTGTAGGGCTCTTTGTTTGTTTGTTTGTTTTAGTATTTTGTTTTTAATATTGCAAGCTAAATAACCACATCCTGCTACTGAAACTGCTCGGATTGAATCAGAAATGAATATTACTCTTCTACTCTTCAAAAATTTGTTGATTAATGCCAGCAAGGGGGACTCTTTAAGTCACTGTGAAAAACAAAAAGCATACAGTAGAAAGTATGCAAGTAGAAATAAATGTCTCCCCTTTGTTATTGCAGACTAAGAAGTCTACCTGGTCTCTATCTGGTAATTTTTCAGATTATGTAGTTCAGTTTTGGTAGGGTTTGGAGTCTTTTTGTTCTGTCTGTTTTCTGAATGTGTCAGGGCTGTCACAAAACTGGACAGATTCAATCTGCATATTTACCCTCTGGGAGCTGCAGCACAAGGCTTGTGTTTAAACTACACAGGAAGAGCAGAGCATTTATCAGGATATTGGTGCTCAGGCTATCAGGCCTTTGATCCCTGTATAACACAAGACAGTGATGTGAAGGCTTTCTTTTACAACTCTTTTCTCGTTGTTTTGGTTATGCAAAAGTGTGCAGGCCCCATCTGGGCTGTACAGGTGGTACTGCTTCATTCTGTTCTTGCTAATGCCTGTATAGCTCCTAAAGGCTCTTTGTTTCCATATATTAGATATGGGGTTTTTTATTAATAAGAAAGGTTTTTCTTACCTGATCAGTGGGGGGGGTGGGTCATGTGTTTTCTCCTCTGCTCTCCCAGCCATGCTGTGCCTGCTTGGGGCACCTTCCAGCCCAGGAGATGTAGCACTGCACAGCCTTTACAGCCATCTGGGAAATGGGTAAATGCACTCATCCAGAAAGTGGCAGCACTGGTCTTTGCAAAAAGTTGTGAGCTCCACGAATTCAGAGCTGTAGCATGTGTGTTTCTCATTTTGTCTTTAAATAAGTTGTTGGGTAGGTTTCCGAAAGTCATTGAGGTATTCTCTGGTTTTGGGATTCACTGAAATATGTTTATTGCTGGTTTTTTTGGGAACCTTATTATCCTGGTTAGTATGTTTACACATATTTCCCATTCCCTTCCTTGAGGGATTACAACTGTATCAATATAATTATATACGTGCTGAATGGCACAGAAGGTTTCAGTGGGGTGAGACTTTCCTGTCAAGAGGAAAGCTATGTTGTTTACTTATAGAAATTAGACTATTGACAGTGTTAATGGTGTTTAAAGTAGACATTTAGAGATGCCACTGTTTGTGTATAAATGTTTTATAATTAATTGGAAGTAGACTTGAGGAAAGCTAAGCTGATGGGATCATAACCATAAGGCTGGTTTGTTGTACTGATTGGTACATTGTGTGTCTAATTGTTTGTTGATCTGGCATGGCTCACAGATGCATTTAATGATTCCCACTTGGGTTGCCGTAGTTTGCATTGATCTTCCCAGACACATGGGAGGATGAGATGTGAAGGATGTGGTTTAATTAGGCTACAGCTCTATTAACATAGCTCGTCTGGGAGCTCTTCAGCAATAACTTGTGAAGTACGGGTCATGATGTCTCGAGTTAATGCCAGCTGGTAGAAGTTAACATTTGCCTCCCCAGGCTTTTGCTGGGCACCTGCTGCACCCCATCATGTGAGGATTAAAGTGCTTGAGGTTTCTAAGCATAGTAGTAACTGTTAGACTGTGGCCTTATTCCTCAGTTTCTAGTTCTTTCTCAACATGGACCCAAGTCTCTCTTGATAAGTGATCTGCACTGTGAGCTGCTGGAAGGGCATCAGTTATTGATTAGCTTATTTGTCCTGCCCGTGGTTTATGGGTTGCTAATAGTTAATAGCTTTAGAAAATACGTTCTCTGAGTGAAGGGAGTACCCCCCTTGCTCCAAAAGGGCTCAAATCAGATGTGATTGTGGTTAGCAGTCACTGATTTCCGTTGTTACATTTCCTGTCCATAATTTACACATCTTCTGGCTTTGTAACTCTGTAAAGGGCTGAAATAACTTCTCCACTGCAGTGTTTCAAAAGCAGGCATGTGCAGACAGAGAGTACTTTAAGTTTCTGTGATGGATATTCCCTTGGAATAATCGTGTTATGGTCCTGTCCATGCCATCTGGGTTTCTTTGTTTTACCAGCAAAACTCTGATATACAGCAGTGTAGCTGTAAAAAGAAACTTTTTTCGCAGTTACTTTTTTCCCTTTGAAGAACATTAGAGAAGTTAAGATGATTTCTGGTTGCCCTCTTTTTCTGTAGGACTCACCTGCTGTTGCCCAGTATGGACTTACAGGGTGTCAGGTCTTTGCTGCTCCCTCCCTGCTGTGAGCAGTTGTATTGAAAAACATCATATAAATCTTTCCATGCAGGTTTTTATTCATCCTGATGGATATGACCCTTCCTGTAGCATTACCAGTGACAAACTAATTCAGCACCAGGAAGTATAACTGTTCTGATCATGAGGGAATGGCTTAAGCTGAAGGTTATAAGGTCTACATACCCCTGCAGGATGCAGAAGAGGCAGTGATTGCTGAACACTGCTGCCTGCTTCTCTGCCCTTGTGCCCTGCAGTCATTCTTGTCATCCCAGCACAGGGAATAATTAAATCCTACTCGGTTTTTCCTGTTAATCCAGATATAGCCTAAAGCCCTGCCTTTGAGGCAGGAGGAGTGTGGTTTAGGATTCATTTTTAATATGTGCTATGGTATTCTGCTTTTCTGGATTCAGACCAGTTTGTACAGGTTTGATTTCAGGAAGACACAATGTTTATCATATGCTATTTTAAATTATTACGTACTTCTGCTAAGTGTAGCAATTCCTAATTGTTCCACTTCTTCTAGAAGGACTACTGTTGGTGACTTTTTAAATTATTCATATTGAACTGTAGATTATGAACTTGTATAGCTGGAAAAATATTTTTTAAAATGTATTTCATGTTCAGTTCAGAGGCAGATCTTGTTATTGTGGGCATGGGAAGGAATTAGGAAGAAAAACATCTGATGTCTGGATATGTCTATAAAGCACGTGAAAGATTGTGCAAATAGATGTTTACTTCTTCATAAGCACAAAATCTTTGCCATTCTTCCTTTTATTTTTACGATGCCAAAAGCAACGCAGTAGACTGGTTATAGCATTACATGCTGTTATTATACAAATGTTTAAGAAAACAAATTGGATTACCTAATCAAGAAGGGGGTTTAAAAACAGAGTCTTGGTTCTTCTGCTATGCTTTCACATTCTGTTGTCTCTGTAGCACTGGCTTGCTAGAAGAATAATTTGCATGTTAACTTGTTTAGTGCAGTGCTGCTGCTTGTTGTAGTATGTATGGTTAATTAGGAATCTGGAATCGTATGCAGCTCGTGCCTTGTTTGTTCTCAGCTGGCCTGTGCTTGCATAAACTGTTAGAAAATGCTGCACAAGCACAATTCCTTTGGAATTAGGTTTTAGTTAAATTGTAAATAATTTAGTCTTTTAGCCTCTTTGAGATAAAGATATTCAGCTGTGAGTTTGCTGACTGACAAGCCTCCCTTTGGAAAGAGAGGGGTGAGTTCCTTTTCTGTGAGTAATTTAAAGTAAAGATAAATTAATGCTGTGAAAAAAATAATCATAAAGTAATTCTGCGCTGTTTTTACTTTGGTTTTGTTCTTTGGCTGCTTGTATTCTTAAAAGATTTTTCTCTGTAATAACTTTAATAGTAATGAAGTTATGACTGCTGATGTACATATTCTCACTGTGTCTGAATACTTCTGGAGTGCTAATTATTTTTTCAGAGATCACCATTATATTATTATATATATATATATTATTACCAGCTTTAAGGCAACAGTGAGACATGATCTCTCACAGACAATTAACTTTTTTTGCTCTCTTGCAGTTTTCCCAACTGCTGATGTAAGAGTTGGGTGAGCAGCTTAGTGCACTAAATAACAGTATATTTTACCTTGTGGACCTCTTTGTTGGTCTGTGGCCCTTGTTAGCTTTGGTGGTTTTTAAGAGCATCTGCTACAAGTATAGACTGAGTCATTGCTAGCTAAAGCAGCCAGTTCCCAATGTATTATGTATTGAATTTATTTTGCTTTACTCTAGGAAACATTTTTTATTTTATGGGGTTTTCTTTTTGGGGGGGGGGATGTATCATTGTCCCAAGTAACTGTTGCAGTCTGTCAAGGATTCCCTTAATCAAGCTTTTAATCCATTAGCTATAAAAGGCAAATAACATGAATTATGAAAGTTTCAGTTCAAAGGAAGCAATTCTGCCTTTCACAGAAAAGGGAATGAGTGGCTAAAGAGAAGGTGGAGCCAGACTCCTCTCAGAGATGTGCAGTAAAAGGACAAGAGACAGAGGACACAAGTTTCAACAAGGGCAATTTCAATTAGATATCAGTGAAAAGCTCTTCACACTGAGCATGTTGGAACGCAGAGGAGGAGCAGCTTCCTACATTCCTGGGGAAGTGGACAAGGAAGGCCCTTGTCTGTTCCCAATTTCAAAGCTTGCCCTCCTTCAAGTGATACCTTGTGTTTCCTCTCTGCTGAAATGATTTTAATATTCTTAATTAAGTCGGAAGAGGCCAACTCACCTCTGTGATGTTCTGAGGATAACTCAGAGAGAACCTACATGTGACGTGTGGGGGTGGAATCAGCCCCATCTGTGCTGTGTTCAGTGTTCTCTGTTGCCTCAGTGCTGCTGTGCTCAGACCTCAGGGGGGAAGGGTTGGATGACACCTGGTTTATTTTGAAACACAGATTATGTAATTTGAAACACAGGTTATGTATTCTGAAACACAGATTATGTCTACCCTTAACCAATGTATAGTATTGCAAGTGCATAATTGTAGTGTCCAAATTTGACCAGTCTCCCCTCTCATTTTGGATTGATGCCTCAGAACTATGAACAGACCTTCCAGGTAATCTTTTATTCAATAAAATTATCTAGAAGACAATTGTAAAATACAAATAAAACATCTCGTGATTAACCTGTATCATACCACACTTCAGACATCTGACTGTAGTTGCTCATTTCAGTTTTTGCAAAAAACCATGAGACTTTAAAATGGATTTTCAGCTATAAGCACTGATATCCTATCTGAAGATCTGCCATGGGGGGAAAAAAATGTAGATTTTTTTTTTTTCTTTTATATGGCTTTATGGTTTGTTTGGTTGGGTTTTTTTAATTGAAATGGAAATTTTTGTTGTCAGAGAGCCTGAAGCATATGAATTCTCAGGTCTTATTCCTAATAGGAATATTCACATAGTGAGGAATATTTTTGAATAGTGAGATTTTTCAAAAGTACACGAAGAAAAATTTTAGAATATTACCTTTGTAGATTTCTAGAAAAGGCCCTTTAAAAGCACACTAAAAATACCCTTTTTGCATCTGCATTAAATTCCTAGCACGTCTGTGCTTTTATTGATTATCTTTTAATGCAAAAATAATCTTGAGACTAGCAAACATAAATGAATGAAAATATACTGTACCCAGTCATCTGTAAGCACTATGGAGTATTTAACATATGTGTGTGAATATTTGTATTAAGATGATGAGTTCTTGTTGGTCATCTTGATGTTGAAAGAGACATTTGTGCATTATAAATATTGAAAATACTTGTATGCTGAAAACATGAATGCAGATTTTTTGCAATTGGATATATAGGTATAGAAACTTGCTCTTATTAAGACCCTACCAGAAAGCAGTGGGGCTCAGTGCAGGCACATTAACATGGATGAAACAGATGAAAGGATCCAGACCCAGATTTTCAGCTGTCTGGAGACCAGGACAAAAGTCTCATCATTACCTTAAATCTAAAGTAACAAAAATAGAACAAATTGGTTCAGGAGACAGAGAGAGATGTATGTCTGGCTAAGGGATGGAGTGCAGGGAATTACAGAGGCACCCATGAGAACATACTTAAAACAAGCTTGGGAAACTGGAACAGACATTATTTGGTCTCCAGCTGTACACAGTACATGACTGAGCAATTAACTATCATTCACTGACTTCTGCAGATTTGAAGTAAAGCAGGATGTATTTTTATCTAAAAAGTGGTAAAAGTTGACAATAGCAGCAGGCTGGCTGTGTGTGTGTGTAAGCATATTTTAGGGAAATCCATTTTTCAGAAAAAGGAGGCAGTTGTCTTAGCTTAGGGTAGTGGAGCTGTTAGCATACCTAGGTATTTTTTGCTCACAATCTGATCCAAAATTTAGGCTTAATTAAAAAGGATATGACCAGTGTAGCAGAAATAGTTTAATCATGTTGTAGCAAAATAATCTCTAAAAAGTTAGTCTTGGCTTGTCTTCATCTTGACCTGTAAGATAATTGCCTTGTTTAGAAGTTCAGCTTCTGTAAAGTCTCAGACGCTGTTATTGAGCTTAATCCCAAAGTCAGCTCTGTATTGAAAGTCAAACTTTGATCTTTAAAGATGGAAGTGGTAAAATCTGAGGATTTATTCAAGCCTAACCCTACTGAAAACTGTCAAGTCTCTTCAGAGATGTGTGACCGCAATAAAACAACTGTGCAGAAAGATAGGCAGCAAAAGAATATGAGTACTAAATAAACCTAAGATGTACCAGAATTAACAGTAATGTTTTACAGTTATAATTTGTACTTCCATGTTATAGGGCTCAGAAAGCCATACAGTTATATTAAACGATATGAGTTTTCTCCTTTGGAAGGACTTGTAGAAGGAAATTCTTCAATTATTAAAATGGACTCAGAAGATTTAGTCCAAGATTTATTTAGTAATTAAACGTGGCAACTTGGATTCGAATTTCAAATCTCATCTGTAGGGAGTTTTCATAACACACAGTAAAAAGTTCTTGAAAATTTGTAGCCAAAGATGTCATTTTTGCCCTCCATATAATATTTCACTACAGTTCTCCCCACCATTCAGGGTCCTTTTTTTTATAGTATGGGCTCTGAATGGTAGATATTTATTTGGGTGCAATTCTCTTGTACACATACAGAAAGGATATAGGAAAATACCAAGAATCTGTTCTTTGCATTTGCCCTGCCTCAGGAGAGATATTACTTACTTGTGTGTCTTATTCTGTGTGTCACTGTTCATACCACCATTGGTTTATGCTGCAAATAACTTCTAATATCAGGTTCTACTAAGTCCCGTTCAAATACTTGTTGCTCAGGTCTAAAGGCATAATGAGATCTTAAAATGTGTCCTCAGCTTTTGTCTTGAAGGTAGTGGGAGAATGGTGGTAAATGGAAGAGAACCAAACACAAGCCTCCTTCGCTCCTCATCACCCCCCCC